>NW_006921627.1:15313390-15322631 GCF_000298275.1 Orycteropus afer afer
TGTTCACATTTTATTCTAAGAATTTTTTTATTATAAAGTGATTCTTATATTACTAAGTTGTTTTGATTTCAACTTTGCTATTTTGTTTGATTTCAAGCTTTTGTCACAATTTATGATAATAGCATAAGATCTGGAATTTTAAAAACCTGACCTTGAGTACTGACTCCAAAATGTAGTAGCAATATAACTTTGGATGTGTTTAGCTTTTGAATATCAATGTTGAATCTATAACAGAGATATAATAATATCAAAATTAAACTGTTGTGATATATTGAACACTATAGGCTATAGCAATCTAGCTATACATTGTTATTTTTCCTCTTTGTTTACCATTGACTTCCTGCCACAGCATACATCCTACTTCTCTTCTAACCCTTTCTTTATCTTTTTTGGTGCTCTCTTATTTTTCCTCCTATATATTAAACTGGTGTTCAAAAAGAGATATTTTCTTCTGTTTAGTAAAATGGACTAAGAGTAGTGATGCTTAAGGAAGAATAGTAATTTAATAATTAGTTTTCCAGTTGCCATCATGTTGATTCTGACTCATGGGAACCCCATGTGTTACAGAGTAACTGCATGCCATAGTGTTTTTACGGCTACGAACTTTCAGAAAGATTGCCAAGGCATTTCTTCACAGGCTTTGCTGATAGGGTTCGAACTGACAATCTTTCAGTTAGTAGCTGTGTATTGGGTCATCACAAGCCAGGGCTGACTTGATAGCAGTTAACAATACACATGCACACATAAGCATACACACATACATTTGTAATTTTATTAGCTAAAAGCTAAAATGTATCAAGGACAAGCTGTGTATCAGATACTTCTCTGGGTACTTTTCATGTATTAGCTCATTTAAATGTCACAACATCAATTAAGGGAGTGAGGTACTATTATTATCCCTATTTACTGCTGAGGAAAACAAGATAATTAAAGTCATACCAAGGGAAAGAATACAGTAGAGATTTGAACCCAGATTGTCTGAAACCAAAGCCTATGAACTCAATGGCTAAACTATATTGCTTTCTCTGGAGGTTGGGATTAAAAATGGTATTCTCCCCTAGGAAACTGAGTTTCCAGTGGGTTAGACAAGCCATTTATTGATAATACACGAAGCAAAAATTACTCCAACAGAAGCATGAAGTTCTTCTGAAGTCCAGAGGGACTTCAGAGAGGAAATGATACTTGAAATACAACGCAAATATTGAAAGAAAGGGGGATACAGTTTTTATTAAGAAACAAAACTGACAAATATGTGGTTTAACCACACTTACATGTGCTGTAAAGGAACAGTTGCAGGTTACACAAGAATTTGTGTCTGGCTGACAACCATTTGTCATTTCAGACTTTTTAAAAAACTTAATATACATGGAATCATGCTATAGTCTTTTGGGCATCTTTGCTCACGAGTGACTTTTTTTATTTTTTAAATTCCATATATCCATGCACATGCAATGTTCAGAACAGACAAATGTACAGAGATAGAAAGTAGGCTAATAGTTTCCAGGGGCTGAGGTGAGAAGAGAATGGAGAGTGATCATCCACTAAACAGGGGCCCCCTCTAGGAACTATGAAAATGTCCTGGAATTAGGTAGAAGTGATGGATGCTACAACCAGGAACTCACTAAATGCTGCTGAATTGCATGCACACTTTAAAATGAACAATGGGTAATTTTATTTTATGTGAATTTTACCTCCACTAAAAAAAAAAAAGGGGGGGGGTAGCACAGATAGCCGTTGGCCCAGACCATTAGTTTGATCTCATTGATTTTGGAGGGATAAGACCAGCGAGGCAAGGGAGAAGGGAGATACTGTGGAATCACAGAGGTTGAGGGGTGAACTAGCTCTTTCAACTCAAATTAGAAGCAGGACTGACAGATGTGATAGGAGATGAAGGAAGAAAAAGCCCTGAGATGGGAAGAAGGGCAGTGAGTTCTGCTGCTCCTTTCCTGTGTAATACTGCATCTAATTTTTCTCTCATTTGGGCCTCAATCTCCCTAATTCTTACGGGTAGTGATAACACTAAGTTATATAAGATGCTTCTTGACCCTGAAACCCTAAGGATTTTATCATCCTTTAACAGTGAAAGCCATCTAGGAATGAATGGAGACCACAACAGTCTGGGTGGAGGAAAGACTACAGAAGGGACTTACCAAAGGGAAGGGTGAGGAGGAAGGTGCTGAGGAAGCCTCCACTGATTTATTCTGTACAGAAACAGGAACTGGAGGGAAGAACCTTAAAGTGTTCTGTGTTCCTTCTCCCCCTCTACAGTGTGGCAGGAAGCAGAGCTGGTAGAGAAAGGACAGTGTTCTTAGACCATTCTCCTAGGCCATGAGGTAGATACCTTCTAGGGCCTTGGGAGCAGCCTAAAGAGAAATTCTTCACCATTGTGGTCAAGAAGAGGAAGAATTTGGAGCTGTGATGCTTTCACCCATACAGAGGAGTTTTCCCAAGGAGCATGGAATAAAGGCCTCCTGCTCTTGAAGTTACCCTATGCATCCAGGAAGTGGCAGGGTGGAAGGCAGCTAGCATCTCCAAGTGGCTTGGGTCATGGAGGACAGAGTTCATGATTGGGTATACAGTAGCAACCTTAGGGGTGAGATATCCCTGCATGTGGGTGTCCCTGATGAAAGAGTAGGAAATGAGGGTTGCCAATGTGGGTGAGGTCTCTGTATCTCTGAATCTTGTGCATGACAGCATATATCTAAGGCATTTTGGCCCCATCATCAAGGACTGGAAGGGGATGTGGACTGGTCATCCTGTTGATCTCTTTGTAGACTTTCTCTGGACGATGAGTTTCTTAACAAGGAGGAAAAGCATACAAACAGAGGATGGTGCTGGAAGTCACAGTACCAAGGAAGAAAAGCAAGAGGACCATGTGGAACAGATCCTTCTGGTAGAACTCCACAGGAAGGGAGCATTACTGGGTGAGAGCTAATCCTCATTGTCTCCAGATTTCCAGTTTCTGTGTCTTCTTTCTGACCTGTCCATTCCCATGATGTCCTGTGCAAGTTTTCTTTCTTTTTTTTAAATTTGTTATTTTTTAGGAGCTCTGGTAGCATAGTGGCTAAGGCACTTGACTGCTAACCAGAAGGCTGGTGGTTCAAACCCACCAGCCACTCCTCGGAAGGAAGGTTGGGCAATCTACTTACGTAGTGATACTGCCTCGGAAACCCAAGGAGGGGTCGCTATGAGTCGGGGCCGACTTGACGGCAAACAACAACAACAACAACACTATTATTTTCCTTCCTTCCTTCCTTTCTTCCTTTCATATTCAAGACCAACAGAGTAGGAAAAAGGATGGACTCTGGAGCCAGACTGCTTGGGTTCAAACCCAGGCCCTATTGTTCACTAGCTTTGTGTCTTTGGGAAAGAATTTAACCCCTCTATGCCTTAGTTTTCTCATCTGGAGTTGTTTTGATATATTCATCAGTGGATTTTTTATATTTATGTTTTTGCATGTAGTAATGAGCAAAGTGCTTCATCATATGAACATACTAGAATTTATCTATTTCACAGTTGATGAAATCTGTGTTGTTGCCATTTTGGGACTATTGTGAATAATAATAATAAAAAACCCAAAACCAAACTCACTGCAGCCGTGTGGGGTCCGACTCACAGTGACCCCTCCTTGAGTTTCCGAGGTGGTATCACTACGGAAGTAGATTGCCTAATGTTCCTTCCGAGGAGTGGCTGGTGGGTTTGAACCACCAGCCTTCTATGAATAAAGATGCTGTTAATTTTTTATGTCTTTCTTTGGAAGCACATATATAATTATTTTTTGTTGATACCTGAGTGGAGTTGCTGATTTATATTGCCTGTGTTCAGCTTTAGTAGTGATTACCAGTTTTCCAAGGGGGTAGTTTTCAAATATACTTTCTCTAGCAGTATATGAGAGTTCTCATGATTTTTACCAGGATTTCTTGGTAGAAAAGGCTGAAGAAAAGGGTTCTTTCCCCTAGTGGCATCTGAAAGAAGGTGACTATTATTTAGGCACACAATGATGAAGAGCTGAGGTTCTGGAGTCAGATGGAGTTCAGTATAAATTCTAGTCCACCTATTACTAGAAATGAGTGGCCACTTTATCTTTAAATTGCTCTGAGTTATCTAGGACAAAAAAAAATGACATATCAGATAGAGTTTTTCTGATATTAATTTTTTTTCCCTAGGTAAAAGAGTAAGGAGTTCTGGTAGCATAGTGCTTCAGGCATTAGACTGCTAACCAGAAGGCTGACGGTTCAAACCCACCAGCCACTCCTTTGAAAGAAGGTTGGGCCATCTACTTCCATAGTGATACTGCCTTGGGAACCCAAGGAGGGGTCGCTATGAGTCACAGCTGACTCAAGGGCGGTGTGTTGTGTTTTGTTGTAGGTAAAGGAGGAAGCGAATGGGTTGAGTAATTCCACCTCACAAATATTTATTCAATACCAATTGTGTTTTAGACAATGCTTAGAGTAGTTCACATGTAACATTGCTTTCAATCTTCATAACAAACTTAAAAGAAAGGTGCTAACATACATTACACCATGTTGTGATATGTATCTACATATAATGTATATAATAATATATCTGTGTAATTGATAAACTGAAAATCCTGAGGTTAGGGATTATATTTTATTCATAGTTATCACTCTCAGACCTAGTACAATGCTTCCCCCAGAATAGGTACTTAATACATTAATCTGAAATGAGTGAAATAGTGAATACATGAATAGAATTGTAGCTCTCAGTTAGACAACTGTAGAACACTTGTAATCTGGGGAAAAGGTAATATTTATTCAGAGCTTTATGACAGGAAAGGAAGAAGAATCAATCGTTGGACAATATTGCCATGGCAATAGAAACTACGCTGGAGATTACATGATAGAATTTTGCAAAACCAGTTAATTATTCATTGTAAAAACCTTTTGTTCAACAAAACAAATGGTTACTATATACATGGACCATTCTGATGTAATATAGGGATCAAACTGACTATATCTGTGGAAAGGCAATTGAAGAAGCTAAACATCATCAGTCAGAAAAGTCCAGGGGCCACTATGGAACAGACCATCAAATGTTTATATATAAGTTCAAAGTAAAACAAAAAAATTAAAACATCCCACAAGAATTAAGGTACAACCTTGAGTATTTCTCATCTGAATTTAGAGACCATCTCATGAATAGATTTGATGCATTGAGCATAAAGGACAACAAACCAGATGAGTTGTGGGATGACATCAAGGACATCATAAGTGAAGAAACCAAAAGGTCATAAAAAGAAAGAAAAGACCAAAATGGAAGGCAGAAGAGATTCTGAAATTTGCTCTTGGCAGAGAGTAGCTAAATAAATGAAAGAAATGAAGTAAAAGAAGACAAAGTGAAGTACTGTAATGAAATGTGCAAAGATCTGGAGTTAGAAAACCAAAAGAGAAGGACATAGTTTGCATTTCTCAAGGTGAAAGAACTGAAGAGAAAATTCAAGCCCCAAGTTAAAATAACTGAAGGAATTCTATTGGTAAAATATTAAATGACAGGAAACATCAAAAGAAGATGGAAGGAATACACAGAGTCACTGTACTAAAAATAAATGGTTGATGTTCAACCCTATAAAGAGATGGCATATGATCAAGAACCAAGAACATTGAAAGAAGAAGTGCAACTACACTGAAGTTGGTGGCCAAAAACAAGACTCCAGGAATTGACAGAATACCAAAAATAAAACCAAACACACTGGCATCAAGTCAGATCTGACTCATAGCGACCCCTCCATGGATTTCCGAGGCAGTATCACTATGGAAGTAGATTGCCCAACCTTCCTTCTGAGGAGTGACTGGTGGAATTGAACCACCAGCCTTCTGGTTAGCAGTCTAATGCCTTAGGCACTGTGCCACCAGAGCTCCTGACAGAATACCAGTTGAGATATTTCAATAAATGGATGCAACACTGGAAGTGCTCACTCATCTATGCCAAGAAATTTGGAAGTTAGCTACCAGGCCAACTGACTGGAAGAGATTCAAATTTGTGCCCGTTCCAAAGAAAAGCAATCTAACAGAATGCAGGAATTATGGAACAATATCTTTAATATACACAAGTGAAATTTTGCTGAAGATAATTCAAAAATGGTTGCAGCAGTACATTGACAGGGAACTCAAGCCAGAAATTCAAGCCAGATTTAGTAGAGGACATGGAACAAGGAATGCCATTGCTGATATTAGATAGATCTTGACTGAAATGAGAGAATACCAGAAATTTGTTTACCTGTGTTTTAATGAGTATGCAAAGATATTTGACTGTGTGAATCACGTAAGTTAGGGATAACATTGTGAAGAAAGGGAATTTCAGAACACTTAATTGTGCTCATGAGGAATGTGTACATAGACCAAAAGGCAGTCGTTTGAACAGAATGAGGGGATACTGCATGATTTAAAATCAGGAAAGGTGTATATCATGGTTGTATCCCTTCACCATACTTACTAAATCTGTATGTTGAGCAACTAATCCAAGAAGCAGAACATTATGAAAAACAACACAGCATCAAGACTGGAGGAAGACTCATTAACCTGCTATATGCAGATGATTGGGAGCTCTGGTAGCATAGTGGCTAAGGCACTTGACTGCTAACCAGAAGGCTGGCAGTTCAAACCCACCAGCCACTCCTCGGAAGGAAGATGGGGCAATCTACTTCCATAGTGATACTGCCTCGGAAACCCAAGGAGGGGTCGCTATGAGTTGGGTCCGACTCGACAGCACATAACAACAACAACAACATGCAGATGATACAACTTTCCTTGCTGGAAGTGAAGATGGCTTGAACTACTTATTGATGAATACTAAAGATTGCAGTCTTCAGTATGGATTACCACCTCAAGATAAATAAAACAAAAATCTTCACAACTGGGCCAATAAACAACATCAGGACAAATGGAGAAAAGACTGAAGTTGTCAAGGATTTCATTTTACATGGATCCACAATCAATGCCCATAGAAGCAAGAGACAAAAAAATCAAAGGATGTACAACATAATTTGCATTGGGCAAATCTGCTGCAAAAGACCTCCTTAAAGTGTTAAAAAGAAATGATATCACTTTGAGGAGTAAGGCCATGTTCCCAATGCATGGATTTAATGAATACCAAACACTTTCAACTTCTTGGCAAATTCTCCTTGAGGAATATGATAAAATAACTTGAGAAAGACTGACTTCATTTTAAAACAAGTAAATATCTCTTTATTTTGGTTTTACTTACTGATCACTAAATATTAAGAACAGAATTTTTTAAAAGATGATTTTGCATATTGTTATATGTTTGAAACCTGCTCAATAAAAAAAATAAATGTTTTACAGGGTAAGGTGGTAATAATAAATTCCTATTTTCTAGTCTTGTAAAAAATAAATGAACTACTTTAAAGTTTCTAGTTAAGTGCCTGGAATATACTAACCAGTTAGTATGTTTGTTCTTTCTTTCTCTTCTTAACATTCAATCCTATTGGATCAACTAAACAATGTGACTAGGTGCACCAGTAATCTTTTCTCCCCACCTCTCTCACAAGATAGTATAAAAAATTATTGGTTAAAAAACACAGAAAGGTGAGATAAGCCATTTCTTTCAGAGAGGACAATGTTTAGTGTTTAACTTTAAATTGAACAATTGTACAACAAGCAGGGCTAGCAATATGTATATGTATACATACATATATATTATATATACATTATATTATATATGTATATATTATATATATATATAATGTATATGTACATTTATTGTTTTTGTTAATTGCCTTTGAGTTGTAAATCCATAGAGAAGTATATATACAACTTGTCTTTGTTATCTAGTGCTGCTATAACATAAATACCACAAGTTGATAGCTTTAACAAACAATTATTACAATAACAGTTTAGGAGGCTAGAAGTCCAAATTCATGGTGCCTTCTCTAGGGAAGAGAGCTCTAGTAATGTTGTGACTAAGGCATTTGACTGCTAACCATCAGGCAGGCCATTCAAAACCACCAGCCATTCCTCAGAAGGAAGATTGGGCAAACTACTTCCATAGTGATTCCTCCTCAGAAACCCAAGGAGGGGTTACTGTGAGTTGAATCTGGCTTGATGGCAGTGAGTTTGTTGGTTGGTTAGTTGGTTTTTTGGTCTCTAGGGAAGGCTTTTTCTCTTTGTAGACTCTGGAGGAAGATCCTTGTCTCTCCAGCCAGTTCTTGTTTCCTTGGAAATCTCTGTGTTGCTTGGTATCAATCTACCTCCACCTCTGCCCTGATTGCTTGTTTAATCTCTTTTTACATATCAGAAGAGACTGACTTCACTAGTTTCTCATTATTGCAATCATTAGGGATCCCTTGGGCAATAGTAAGGGTCTTCCTTACTCTGTTGGGTCTTCCTTCCTCTGAAGGCTCTTTGTTTCTCTGTTGAATTCTTATATTGACGTAGTCCTCTGTGCCAGCAGAAAGCAGGTCATCGCCCTTACTAGCATCTGCAAATGGGTTGAAAGAGTGGAGGTTTTGGATAGTGGACATATGATATAGATAAACATAGATGATTCCTTTTGCTTGGTGGAAACAGCCTAAGGAAGGTGGAGAAGAAGAAGGTGGGCAGTGGGATCAGAGTGTCAGGAAGTGAGGGGGTTCAAGAGAGATGCTGCTGAGTCCTCCAGGCTGCTCATTGACGGGCGGAAGGATTTAAGAAACAATCTGCTTGTGATGGTACCGTAATTGAGCATCCAGAATATGGAGAAGTGATTCAGCTACAGGGTGACCAGTGCAGGAGTATATGCCTGTGCCTTGTAGCGATTGGACTGGCCAGCTGTAGGTTCATGGGTTTTAAGTTTTTTTTTTTTTTAATTGTGATTTGGGTGAAGATTTACAGAGCAAATTCCCTTTCCATACAGCAGTTCTCATACACTTTGTCTCATGACATTGACCACAGTTTACCACAATGCAACAGCTCCCCTCCCACTTTCTCCCAATAGTTACCTATTCCCTTGTGTCCATCCCTCCATGACTCCTGCCCCCTGAGCTGTCTCTCTGTGCATAAGCAGCCCTTCTTTCTCCCATGATTGTTTTCTCCAAGGAGTGTATCTACCTGAGGTAAATGTTTAACTCATATGTCTGTCTTTTGTTTGGCTGGAAACCATGGGTGTAGGTTCAATTCCAGACCTGATGGGCAGCTAGGGGCCATAGCTTCAGTGGTTCCACCAGGCTCTATCAGACCAGCAAACCTGGTGCCCCCCTCTTTTTTTTTTTTTTTCCAAATGATTT
>NW_006921627.1:15326061-15332765 GCF_000298275.1 Orycteropus afer afer
CAGGGGTCCAGGATTATCTTCTGTGTCTGTGTTAATTGGTTTCCCTTTTCTTTGTTGAAGAGGGTCTGTGCAGTCTTTCTGCCTAGTCTGCCATCTTACTGGAACTCCCGGGTTTTAAGCTTTAAGTGAGGATTTCCTTGAATGAGTAGAACATGTCACCTCTGTCCTTTGTCACAAGTCTAAAGTCTCACAGCTTGTATAATGTTACTCTTTGGGGTACACTTTTAACTTTGACTGGTGTAACTCCCTCTTGCAATAAAAGGAAAAGAGCCATGCTGTCTAGTTTTTTAAGTACCTCATGTAAACAGAGGTCAACCAGCAGGTGCCTGGCAGTGCCCAGCCTGAAACAATGCAATACCATGATGTTTCAGTCAAGTTCAGAGCCCCAAGATCACGGCTGGCTGTGTCTGGCCAGAAGCTTCCCTACCCTAAGAAAACATCACGCATCACCTGAACAGCCCTTGGTGGAGCTAAGAGGATGGGGCAAGGCAGCTGTACCACTAGAGGGAGCTTTTGGTAGCAAAAGAAAGATCCCCTGGTGTCTCCAACCTGACAAGGTAGGCAGAGTTTAGGAGAGGCCATATTCACTTTAGTGAGGTGATAGGACATCTGGCTTGCCACCAGTCTTTATTTTTCTTGACCAGACACAGCCTAGTTAAGGGATGTCCAGAGAACATCAGAATGTGAGTCTGTCCTTCTATCAAACTTTTGAGAAGGGAGCAAATTTCAATCGATGTATCAATGATATAGCTAGCTGTAGAGTTTGCAGTTTACCAGCAACAGCTGTCCAATACCATGTGAAGTAACAACTGCTGTTTTTTTTTTTCTTCAGTGTTAGTATTATGCAGTGTATTTAAACTCTTTTTTAAATAAAACTTGTTTTCAGAAAAGACAAACCATCTGCAGATGGGATTATAACCACAGGTATATAAAGATTAGAACTGGCAACACATATTTTTTGGGGAGATAATTCAATCCATAAAACAACCTGAAGGCTGTAAACTATTTTAGTACTCTTTTACTATTTCCAAAATGTTTACCAGGATTTAGGGGGACAACAACATTAGTTTCCAATGATATATGAGAATGCTTTCAGTGCATATTTTGTTTCTAACATTTTGGATTCCATTGTAACATAAAAATTGCAAGCCAATACTTACAGGCAGATTCCTCTTCAGTTTTTATGATATAATATTCAAATATAAAAATTTACATTTTAGTGCCATTTTTATTGTCCTCATATTTATATTTTTACATTGTATTTACTTTCAAAATGTTCCCATCCATTTAAAAAAGTAAGGGCCATTATTATATAGGCAAAACATGTAGCATCATTGTAAATAAACCATTTAGTATGTCCAGAGCATATTGTATTTACTCTGAATTAGACTATAAGAGGGTAAAGTGAGTAACAAAGTTTTACTCAAAGACGCAGAAACATTCTGTGAAACATCATTGTATTTATATACATTCGTTGAAATAAATACACCCTAAAGGAGCTCTGGTAGCATAGTGGCTAAAGCACTTGACTGCTAACCAGAAGGCTGGCGGTTCAAACCCACCAGCCACTCCTCGGAAGGAAGGTTGGGCAATCCTACTTCCGTAGTGATACTGCCTCGGAAACCCAAGGAGGGGTCGCTATGAGTCAGGGCCGACTCGACGGCACATAACAACAACAACAACAAACCGAATCAAGAAGCTCTGGTAGCATAGTGGCTAAAGCACTTGACTGCTAACCAGAAGGCTGGCGGTTCAAACCCACCAGCCACTCCTTGGAAAGAAGATTGGGCAATCTACTTCCATAGTGATACCTCCTTGGAAACCCAAGGAGGGGTCGTTATGAGTCAGGGCCGACTTGACGGCACATAACAACAACAACAAACCAAATCAAACCAAACCCACTGCCATCAAGTGGATTCTAACTCATAGTGACCCTATAAAATTTTGAAAGCTATAAATCTTTACTAAAGCAAACTGCCACATTTTTCTCATGTGGATTGGCTGGTGGGGTCAAACTGCCAATCTTTTAGTTAGCAGCCAAATGCTTTAACTACTGCACCACCAGCCTAAATACACTTAAAAAAAAAAAAAAGCTCTTGAAGGGTTGATATGGAAAAGATATGCAAGATTCATTAGCCTTAAACAAAGCATTCTAACCTTCAGCTACAAACTGTTTTGTTTAATTTATTTTAATTTAGTAAGCCTTTCAGTTAGCAGCTGATTGTTACTCATGTTTTACTCAGGAATCTATCTCTGGAATACAGAAAAATAAACAGAACGAAAGTGTTGCCAGGAGTCAGTTCCAACTCATAGAAACCCCTTATGGTTTCCCCTTAGGGTTTCTAAGTTTTATAAACTTTATAGTAGCATTCTGCCACATCTTTCTCTCACTGAGTGGCTAGTAAATTTGAATCACCCAGTTTGATTAGCAGCCCAGCACTTAACCAATGCATCACCGGGACTTCTTCAAGAGTATAGAGGCACTGTATAGATGGTGGTAAATATGTACTTTACTGTTATATTTCTATTGTCCTTTGTGATAGTTGGAGCTGTGTGTCAACTTGGCTGGACCACAATTCTGTGTGGTTTAAGCAATTGTGATATGGGTTGTTCCCATGATGGGATCAGATGTATATGTTTTGAGCAGCCAGTCCATTGAAAGGGAGTTTCCCTAGGGGTGTGGCCTGCTTCTGATATATTTATGGACATCCTGGGAAAAGAGACATTCTTCTGTGGATCGGGATTCTGTTGTGCTGCCTACAACTGTCTGTGAGCGAACAATCCACCATTTGGCCTGGAGATCTTGGATTCATCATTCGTTGGAGTCAACAGCCAGTATACTGTCTGCCAACCTTGAGCTCGTCAGCCCCTGAAGCTGCATGAGTCAGGAAAAGCCTCCAGCTTGATATTTGATGTAGGAACTTGGGACTTGCCAGCTTCTTTAAGTGTGTGAGCCATTTTCCTAAGATAAATTTCTCTTTCTCTCTCTATATAAGCTTTACTGGTTTTGTTTCTCTAGAGAACCCAGTCTAACACACCCTTATTATCATTATCTGATAAAAACTTTTGTCACTTTTATGTTTTTGTTGCTTTGAATAATAAAGGAACAAGTGTCCTCAAGATAAGCAAACTAGGGGTGCAGGTGCTTACTGTGCTTTGCTACAAATGGAAGGATTGACAGTTGGAGCCCATGTAGAGGCATCAAAGAAGAATGATTTAGCAATCTACCTCTGAAAAAACAACCACTGAAAACCCTTTGGAGTATGGTTTATTCTGACACACATAGGGTGGCCATGAGTCAGAATTGACCAGATGGCAAGTGGTTTTACTGCAATAAAACCACTGCAATATATGGAAGCAGTTGTCAACCAGCAAGATGTAACCAGTGCAGCAATCTGGAGCACCAGTCAGGAGTGAGAGGTATTAAGTAACAAACAGGCATTGCTTCAGCTGCATGGGAATTCAGAAGAGGATATTTCTTAAAGGCAGGAAAGAGAAGCGGAGAAGCTGAAGAGCTAAGCAGGGCTTTTGGCAGTTTTAGGGTAGGCCCCTGGATGGCATAAGGAGTTTGTGACTGGCTGGTAATCTAAAGCTTGATGGTTCAAACACACCAAGCAGCACTGCTGGAGAAAGACCTGGTGATCTGCTTTTATTAAGATTATAAACAAGAAACTGTCACGGAGTGGTTCTACTTTGTAACACATGGGGTCACCAGGAGTCAGAATTGACTTGATGGCAATAGGTAGGGGTTAGGGTAATTTAGTCGTTAAGTAAGGGAGGGGATAGCTGATAAAATAAATATATCTGGTAAATTAACCAAAATATTACACTTCAGGACCCTTTCCCAACCTCAGTACTGGCATTTTGAGCCCAACCATTTAGTTGTCAGGAGCTGTCCTGGCCATTGTAAGATGTCTAGCAGCATCCTTGACTTCTAAGCTCTCGATGTCGGTAGGAAAACCAAGTGTTCCAAGTCTGACACTAAAATTAACTCCAGCCATTGCCATATATCCTCTGATGCAAAATAATTCCAGATCAAGAACCACTACTCTAAGAGTAGATTGGCACTTGAAGAAGATGAAGCTCAGATTTCTGATCCTTCTAATTACTGAAATCAAAGGGATGCAATCCCAGGTTGCCAGCAACTGGGACAATTTTCCAAGCAAATTTAAGTTCTTTCCACAAGAATATAACTTTATTCTAGCTATCAAAAAATTTCCACTTTGGTTTTTGGTAGGCAAAATTCAGCACTGGAAAAAAAAATCAATTGGACACATGAGTAGGTTGTTGTTGTTGTTGTTGTTTGCCATCGAGTCGGCCCCGACTCATAGCGCCCCCTCCTTGGGTTTCCAAGGCAGTATCACTATGGAAGTAGGATTGCCCAACCTTCCTTCCGAGGAGTGGCTGGTGGGTTTGAACCACCAGCCTTCTGGTGAGCAGTCAAGTGCCTTAGGCACTATGCTACCAGAGCTCCTACATGAATAGGTAAGACAGTATAAAAAAATAATAGGAATAACAGGAAACAGCAAAAGATCCTCAAGGGTTCCAGAAAATGCAATGTCAGACACAGACTTTAAAATATATGTGCTCAAATGTTATCTAAAGGTAATTAGATTTAACAGTACATTATATCTTAAATATAATAATATAAAATACTGTGAAAATCATAACATATTTAAAATAACTTGGGCAAGCAAACAAATGTATTTAGTAGAATGTGGGCTGAAACCAGGAACTTGTTTTAAAAAGATAAATTATTAGAGTTAATAAGTACAGAAGTTAGCTAATAAGTATAGAAGTTAGTTAATAAGTATAGAAGATAGCTTGATGTTAGGTCAATATAAAAACATCAATTACATTTTTATTTACCAGCAATAAGCTGAGAATAAAATTTTAAGAATATATTGTATTAGCTTTCTAATGCTGCCATACAAATTACTGCAACTTTAGCAGGTTAAAACATTTACTTATTATTTCACAGTTTCCAGGGGTCAGATATAGGGGCACAAGATAGCTCAATTGGTTCTCTGCTGAAGATCTTACAAGGTCAAAATTAAGATGACATTGGGACTGTGTTCCTTTCTGAAGGCTGAGGAAAGAATGCACTTCTAAGATCATTCAGTTTTTCTTGGCTGTCAGACTGAGGTCTCTATTTTCTTCTTGACATACACAGACCATCTAGATGTAAAGAACAACAAAGATATCTTTTTAATATATTTTGACAGTGACCAAACCAAACCAAACCAAACTCACTGTCTTCCAGTCAATTCCGACTCACAGAGACCCTTCCTTGTAGCGTAGTGCCTAAGGCACTGGACTGCTAACCAGAAGGCTAGTGGTTCAAACCCATCAGCAACTCCCCAGAAGGAAGATGGGGCAATCTACTTCGGAAACCCAAGGAAGGAAGGATCACTATGAGTCGGGTCTGACTTGACAGCACATAACAACAACAACAATCTCTACGGAAGTAGATTGCCCAGTCTTCCTTCCGAGGAGTGGCTGGTGGGTTTGAACCACCGGCCTTCTGGTTAGCAGTCAAATGCCTTAGGCACTACGCTGCCACCAGAGCCAGTGTTGTTGTGTTATGTGCCGTCGAGTCAAACCCGACTCATAGCGGCTACTTAAAATAAAGGTGTCGTGATTTCATGGAGCCACTAGATGGCTCTGCAGCTTCTGGGTATCCAAACAGTTTGCGGGGGGGGGGGGGGCGGAAAACTTCAAGACTTAATTTAGCACTGGGACGGTTGGGGGAAATTTTTGAAGTACACTTATTTTCAATATTTGTAATTTGACACTAGAAATTAGAGTTGTAGTTTAAATAATGATAATATTCCTTCTGACAATCCTCTGTTTAGATATGTTTAAAATAAGAGTTTTTCTTCTTAAGAATAAATAGAATACTGTTGTTGAGAGATCCCTCGAGCCACTCCTCAGAAGGAAGTTTGGGCAATCTACTTCCGTGTTGACACTGCCTCGGAAACACAAGGAAGGGGTCGCTTGAGTCAGGTATGACTCAATGGCACATAACAACAACAACAACAACGTTGAAAGAACATGAACAGAAAAATAGAAAAGTAAATAAATATCTATATTACTACAACTCAGGGAAAGGTAATGTGTTTGCAATTTTTTCTCTCTCAGCATGTAGAAACACAAAATATATAAGTATATATTTAATATATATCAGGATAAAATGTTATTGTATGTGTCATTTTTAATTGGATTAGCAATAGTAGGGTGTGTACTCATATACATAAATATTTGTCATTAGTATTTTTTAATGCTGGCATAGCATTTCATCATGGAGTTGTTGTTGTTATATGCTGTCGAGTAGTCTCCAACTCATAGTGACCCCTCCTTGGGTTTCCCAGGTTGTATCACCACGGAAGTAGATTGCCCAACCTTCCTTCTGAGGAGTGGCTGGTGGGTTTGAACCAGCAGCCTTCTGGTTAGCAGTCAAGTGCCTTAGGCACTACACTACCAGAGGTCCTCATCATGGAATAGAATCATATATGTTGTTGTTGTTATGTGCGGTTGAGTCGGACCCGACTCATAGTGACCCCTCCTTGGGTTTCCCAGGCAGTATCACTACGGAAGTACATTGCCCTATCTTCCTTCCGAGGAGTGGCTGGTGGGTTTGAACCGTAGCCTTCTGGTTAGCAGTCAAGTGCCTTAGGCACTAAGCTACCAGAACTCCCAGAATC
>NW_006921627.1:15332865-15333870 GCF_000298275.1 Orycteropus afer afer
ATTTAACTAAATTCTGAGTTTTGGACAATTAGGTGTCTTCTAATTTTTCACTATTAGGAACAGTGCTCTGATAAAATATTTTTATGGCTACGTTTTGTACATCTAAGATTACTCTTTTAAAATCCCTCCAAAAGAGAACTACTGCATAATAGGAAAGGTATGGATCATTTTAAGTTGGCAACTATACATTGCCAAACTCTTTTCCAAATAATTTGGAAATTTCATTGTATTTTTTATTAGCTATGATATATTATCATGTGTGGAAGTGTAGGCAAATTTATGAAAGTTGAGAGTAAGCTTGGAAAGATCATTTCTATGTCATTAATATAAAAATCTTGAATCAATTGAATACTGACTATAATACCTAATATTTCAATGGGATTTTATCCTTCTTAAGGAATTCTATTGGATTCCTATAATTATGGGAGAAAAACAGATGATAAAAAAATCAATATAAAACACAAGTAACTGATAATTATCATCAGCATATGTGATATTTTTGTTTTCTTTAGTTATGAAATATAAGATATAAACTTGACTAATGATTTTTTGGTTGCACATGTGTCACTTGCATCAAATTAGGTACAAGCATGATTTTATAATTGTCTTTGTTTAGTATTTATGGTTTAAGGAGATGTGTACAAGTACCAAGTTAACAAGGAGTGGACTGTATAGTTAAGGTTGTGTATCTGCTTGGCTGGGCGATGATTCTCAATGGTTTAGCAGTTGTAATGTGGTTAACCTCCATGATGAAATCTGATATAATGTAATCATCTCCATCATGGGATCTGCTATGAGCAGCCAGTCAGTTGAAAGGGAGTTTCCTCAGAGGTTTCATCTGCTTTCAATAAGTATGGATGTCCTGACAAAGATCTTTGGCTTTTTGCTTGATGTAGATCATGTATATGTGTGTGTGTGTGTGTATGTATGTGCATATATACATATATATTATGTATGTATATATATACACATATATATTATGTATGTATGTGTATGTGTGTGTGT
>NW_006921627.1:15334050-15339784 GCF_000298275.1 Orycteropus afer afer
TTGGGGCAATCTACTTCCATAGTGATACTGCCTCAGAAACCCAAGGAGGGGTCGCTATGAGTCGGGTCCGACTCGACGGCAAATAACAACAACAACCCATGCCATGGTATGTTCAATCACCTCATATGCATATGAAAGCTAGACTATGAAGACCTAAGAAGAGTTAATGTTTTTGAAGTGTGGTGTTGGCTAAGAATACTGAAATACCATGGACTGCCAGAAAGAACAAATCTATCCCACAAGAAGTACAGCCAAAGTGCTCCCTGAAGGTGAAAATGGCCAGACTTAGTCTCACCTGCTTTGGTCATGCTGTCAGAAGGGACCATTCCCTGGAGAAGGATATCATGCTTGGCAAAGTGGAGGGTCAGCAAAAAAGGGGAAGACCATCAATGAGATGGAGTATACAGAGGCTGCAATGATGTGCTCAAATATAGCAAGGATGTGAGATTGGCACACAACCAGGCAGTGTTTCATTCTCTTGCACATGGGGTTTCTATGAGTAGGAGCTGACTTGATGGGACCTAATGACAACAATTACAATAAGCAGGCCCATAGGCACAAATGGTTGGCACTTGACTACTACATTAAAGGTTGGTGGTTCCAATCCACCAAGAATCCAGAGGCACATTGGAAGAAAGGTCTAGCAGTCTGCTTACATAAAGACTGCAGCCAAGAAAACCCTAGGAGCAGTTCTAGTCTGTAACCCATGGGGTTTCCATGAATTGGAATGACATGACAGTAATGTTTCATTAATTGGTTGTGTGTGTGTTTATGTGTGTATATTGAGAATTTGGCATGACAACTGACCTAATGGAATTCATTGTCTACTTTTGAAAACAGATAATAAGGTAAACATTATAACATAGTCTGATAAAAGCTATAAAGAGAAATGTAGGGTGCCATGGGAGAATATTACAGACATACTACTTTCTTTGGTTGGAAGACTGGACAATCTACTTCCCCAAAGATTTACTGCCATGGAAACCCAAAGGGATTGCTATGAGTCATGTTCTCATGCATGAGGAGGATAAGCAATAGAATAAAGAAAGAAAATAATAGAAGCAAAGAAATGTTAAAAAAAAAAAAAAAGGTGCACATTCCTCCCAATTTATTTAGAACATTCACAGGATATCTGCAGTATACGAAAAAAATGGACACAGCTCTGTAGGATACAAATGTATGAAAAAGCATAAACCATGTTATAAATCATAGGTTTTTTTGTAAATATGATTTTTTTTTAATGTTATAGTATTTTGTTTGTTATCTGCTTTATAAACCCAAATCATTCACGTGGAATACATTCTGACTCATAATGACCCTGTACTAGAACTGCCCAAAAGGGTTTCCAAAGCAAACTGCCTCATCTTTCTCCTTAGATTGGGTGGTGGTTTCCAACCACAGACCTTTCTGTTAGTAGTCGAGTGCTTAACCACTGCGCCTCCAGAGCACTTACTATTAGGACAAAATTTTAATGTATTTTGAAGAAATGAATACTTCCTTTGTGTATGTTTTTACTTTTATTGTAGTGAAAGCATATACTGCAAGATATTTACCAATATAACAACTTCTGCCTTTTACAGCTCAGGAACATTGATGACACTTGTCATGTTGTGCCACCATTTGCTATCCTTTTCCAAAATATCCCACCACAATTAAGATAAACTCAATGCCCTGCAAACTAAAGATCCCTTTTCCCTCCCCTTCCTTTCCCTGGTAACCACTAATAATCTTTGGTTTATCTCTCTCTCTCTCTCTCTATATTATATATACATATATATATAATTATTATTTTTTTCAACCTAGCTAGGTATTTTTCCTCCCCTCCCCTCCCATCCCTGATAATCAACAAAGAAAGTTTCCTTCCATGTATAAAACTTTCCTGGACTTTTTACAACACTCTCACTGCCATTAAGTCAGATCAGATTCTTAGTGACCCCTCCTTGGGTTTCCAAGGTGGTATCACTACAGAAGTAGATTGCTCAATCTTCCTTCCAAGCAGTGGCTGGTGGGTTTGAACCACCAGCCTTCTGGTTAGCAGTCAGATACCTTAGGCACTATGCCACCAGAACTCCTCAGTGAACTGTTGTTGTTGTTCTTGTTGTTAGGTGCCGTTGAGTCATCTCCAACTCATAGTGACCCTATGCACAGCAGAACGAAACACTGCCTGGTCTTGTGCCAGCCTCATGATCCTTGCTATACCTGAGCCCATCGTTGCAGTCACTGTGTCTATCCATCTCGTCGAGGGTCTTCCCCTTCTTCATTGACCCTCCACTTTACCATGCATGATATCCTTCTCCAGGAAATGGTTCCTTCTGAGAACTTGACCAGAGTAGGTGAGATGAAGTCTGGCCATTCTCATTTCCAAGGAGCATTCCGGCTGCACTTCTTCTAGGACAGATTTATTAGTCCATTAGCAGACCATGGTACTCTTACCATTCTTCTCCAACACCACAACTCAAAACATCAACTCTTCTTTGGTCTTCCTTATTCATTATCCATCTTTCACATGCAAAAGAGGCAATTGAAAACAACATGTCTTGGGTTAGACACACCCTTAATCTTCAAGGAGACATCTTTGGTCTTCATTACTTGAAAGAGGTCTTCTGCAGCAAATTGGCCATATGCAATACATCATCTGATGTCTTGACAGCTGCTTCCATTGGTGTTGATTGTAGAGCCAAGTAATATGAAATCCTTGACAATTTCAATCTTTTCTCCATCCACCATGAAACTATTTATTGAACCAGTTTTAAGGATTTTTTTCTTTATATTGAGGTGTAATCCATACTGTAGACCATAGTCTTTAATCTTCATCAGTAAGCGTTTCAAGTCATCTTCACCTTCTGCAAGCAAAGTCATGTCATCTGTGTATCGCAGGTTGTTAATGAGTCTTCCTCCAATCCTGATGCCATGTTCTTCCTCATATAACCCAGCTTCTTAGATTATTTGCTCAGCATACAAGTTGAGACCTTTGATACAACTCCCTTCTTAATTTTTAACCATGCAGTATCCCCTTGTTGTATTCAAGTGACAGTCTCCTGATTTATGTACAGGTTCCTCATGAGTACAATCAAGTGTTCTGGAATTCCCATTCTTCTCAATGTTATCCATAATTTGTTATGATCCACACAATCATGGTTTTGCATAGTTATTAAAACATAAACATCTTTCTGGTATTCTTTGCTTTCAGCTAAGATCCATTTGACATCAGTAATGATATCCCTTATTCCATGTGCTCTGCTGAATCCAGCTTGCATTTCTGGAAGTTCTCTGTCAATATACTGCTGCAACCATTTTTGAATTATCTTCAGTAAGATTTTACTTGGATGTGATATTAATGATATTGTTTGATAATTTCAGCATTTTGTGGGATCACTTTTCTTTGGAATGGGTACAGATATGGATCTTTTCCAGTTAGTTGGCCAGGTAGCTGTCTTCCAAATCTCCTGGCATAGCCCAGTGAGTGCTTCCAGTAGGCATCTGTTTGTTGGAACATTTCAGTGGTTATCTTGTCAATTACTGGAGCCTTGTTTTTCTCCACTTCCCTCAGTGCATCTTCTACTTCTTCCTTCAATACCATTGGTTCTTGATCATATGCTACCTCCTGAAATAGATGAACATCAACCAATTCTTTTTGGTACAGTGACTCTGTGTATTCCATCCTTCTTTTGATGCTTCCTGCATCATTCAATATTTTGTCCATAGAATCTTCCAATATTGCATCTTGAGGCTCAAATTCTTTCCTCAGTTTTTCAGCTTGAGAAATGCAGAGCATGTTCTTCCCTTTTGGTTTTCTAACTCCAGGTCTTTTCACATTTCATAATTGGCTTTGTCTGCTCGAGCTGCTCTTTGAAATCTTCTGTTCAGTTCTTTTATCTTGTCATTTCTTCTGTTTGTTTAGTTACTATCCACTCAAGGGCAAGTTTCAGAGTTTCACCTGACATTCATTTTTTTTTTTTCTTCCTTTTTTTTTTTTAATAATCTCTTGCTCTCTTCATGAGTGATATTCTTGATATCATCCCACACTTCCTCTGGTTTTTGGTCATTGGTGTTCAAGGCATCAAATCTATTCTTTAGATGGTCTCTAAATTCAGGAGGGATATTTTTAAGGTCATATATTAGCTTTCATAGACTTGTTTTAATTGTCTTCAACTTCAACTTGAACATATATATAAGCAGTTGATGGTCTGTTCCACAATCAGTTCCTGGCCTTTTTTAGGCTGCAGATATTGAGCTTTTCCATCACCTCTTGCCACCGATGTAATCAATCTGATTCCTGTGTATTCCATCTAGTGAAGTCCATTTGTATAGTCGTCACTTTTGTTGTTGAAAAAGATATTTGCAATGAATAGGTGATTAGTCTTGCAAAATTCTATCATGCTATCTCCAGTGTTATTTCTATCTCCAAGGCCTTATTTTCCAACTACCAGGTAACTCTTCTTTGTTTCCAACTTTTGCATTCCAGTCACCAGTGATAATCAACACATCTTGATTGCATGTTTGGTCATTTTCAGACTGCCAAAGTTGGTAGAAATCTTCAATTTCCTCATCTTTGGCTTTGGCAGTTGGTGCATAAATTTGAATAATAGTAGTATTAACTGGTCTTCCTTGTAGACACATGGATATTACCTATCACTGACAGCATTGTACTTCAGGACAGATCTTGAAACACTCTTTGTGACAACGAATACCACACTATTCCTCTTCAATTTGTCATTCCTGGCCTAGTAGATCATATGGTTGTCTGATCCAAAATGAACAAAACCAGTCTACGTCAGCTCACTAATGCCTAGGATATTGATCTTTATGCATTCCATTTCATTTTTGACAACTTCCAATTTTCCTAGATTCATACTTTGTACATTCTATGCTCCAATTATTAATGGATGTTTACATCTGTTTCTCTTCAATTTGAGTTGTGCCACATCAGTCAGTGGAGGTCCCAAAAGCTTTACTCTATCCATATTGTTAAGGTCATCTATACTCTGAGGAGTCAGCTCTTCTCCAGTTAAATTTTGAGTGCCTTCCGACCTGATGGGCTCATCATCCAGCACTATATCGGATAATGTTTCAGGGCTATTTGTAAAGTTTTCTGGTAATACATCAGACAGTGTTTCACTGCTATTCATAAGGTTTTCACTGGCCAATTATTTGAAGTGTGGATGAGTCTGTCTTAGCCTGGAAGATCCGCTGAAACCTGCCCACAATGGGTAACCCTGCTGGCATTTTGCAACACAGTGGCATAGCCTCAAGCCTCATAGCAACATGCAAGCCACCACAGGATGACAAATTGACAAAAATGTTTGTCTCCCTTAGTTGTTCCTAACCCCTGTATGGCCTACTTCAGGAAATAGCCTTCAAATGGAGACACCCCCAAGCAGATAGCATCCTCCAAGCCCCAGTCCCACCTACCTCAGGCCCTGGCCTTAATAGCGAGCCACACCCAAGTAAAAAGCAGCTCCCAGTCCCAGGCCTGCCTCCCACAGGCCCTAGCCTTGATATAGAGCTACATCCAAGTGAAAAGCAGCCTCCAAGTCCTGGGCCTGCCTACCTCAGCCCCCAGCCTTCATATAGAGCCACTGACAAGTGAAAAGCAGCTTCCTAGCCCTGGGAGCTCTGGTAGCATAGCGGCTAAGACACTTGCCTGCTGACCAGACGGCTGGCGGTTCAAACCCACCAGCCACTCCTCGGAAGGAAGGTTGGGCAATCCTACTTCCGTAGTGATACTGCCTTG
>NW_006921627.1:15339884-15344473 GCF_000298275.1 Orycteropus afer afer
CTTCCGTAGTGATACTGCCTTGGAAACCCAAGGAGGGGTCGCTATGAGTCGGGGGGCCGACTCGACGGCACATAACAACAACAACAACAAGCCTTGGGCCCACCTACCTCACACCAGGCCTTAATAAAGAGCCACACCCAAATGAAAAGCAGCCTCCAAGAGTCTGCCTACCTCAGGCCCAGGCCTTAAAATAGAGCTTCCCCTAAGCGAAAAACAGCCCTTAGCCCCAGGCCCCCATCAGTGGACTAATAGAATGTTTGTCCTTCTGTGATCGACTTATTTCACTCACCATAATGTCCTCTACTTGTCTGTCAGTTTGTCGTGCTGTGGTGGCTTGTGTGTTGCTGTGAGGCTGTAGGCTATGCCACCAGTATTTCAAATACCAGCAAGGTCACAAATGGTGGACAGTTTTATTGGCATTTCCAGACTAAGAGAGACTTGGAAGAAGGGCCATCCACTTCTCAAAGTATTGTTGTTGTTGTTGTTATTGTGTGCTGTCAAGTTGGACTCAACTCATAGTGACCCCTCCTTGGGTTTCTGAGGTAGTATCACTGCAGAAGTAGATTGCCCAACCTTCCTTCCAAGGAGTGGCTGGTATGTTTGAACTGCCAGCCTTCTGGTTAGCACTCAAATTATTAGCCAGTTAAAACCTTATGAATAGTGGTGAAACAATGTCTGATATATTACTGGAAAACTTTATGAATAGCCATGAAACATTGTCTGATATCATGCTAGAAGATGAATCCCTCAGGTCAGAAGGCACTCAAAATATGACTGTGGAAGAGCTGCCTCCTCAAAGTAGAATAAGCCTTAATGACGTGAATGGAGTAAAGCTTTGGGGACCTCCATTTAGTGATGTGGCATGACTCAAAATGAGAAAAGACAGCTACAAACATCAATTTATAACTGGAACATTTAATGTACGAAGTATGAATCTACAAAAATTGGAAGTTGTTAAAAATGAAATGGGATGCATAATGATTGATATCCCAGGCTGAAATGGACTGGTTTTAGCCATTTTGAATCAGACAACCTTATGATCTACTATGGCGGGAATGACAAATTGAAGAAGAATGGTGTGGCATTCATCATCACAAAGAATGTTTCAAGATCTGTCTTGAAGTACAGTGCAGTTAGTGATAGGACAATATCAATCCACCTACAAGGAAGACTAGTTAATACTATGATTATTGAAATTTTTGCAACAATCACCAAAGCCAGAGATGAGGAAACTGAAGATTTTTACCAACTTCTCTACAATCTGAAATGGACCAAATATGCAATCAAGATGTATTTATTATTACTGGTGATTGGAATGCAAAAGTTGGAAGCAAAGAATCACTGGTTGTTGGAAAATATGGCCTTGGTGATAGAAATGACTCCAAAGAAAACATGTTAGAATTTTGCAAGACCAATGACTTATTCATTGCAAATAGCTTTTTTCAACAACATAAGCGAGGACTATACAAATGGATTCACCAGATGGAATACACAGGAATCAGATTGACCACATCTGTGGAAAGAGACAATGAAGAAGCCCAATATCTTCAACCAAAACAAGGCCAGGAGTTGACTGTGGAACCGGATCATCAATTGCTCATATGCAAGTTCAAGTTGAAGCTGAAGACAACAAAAACAAGTCCAAGAGAGGCAAAATACAACATTGATTATGTCCCTCCTGAATTTAGAGACCATCTGAAGAATAGTTTTGACTCGCTGAGCACCAATGACTGAAAACTAGAGAAATTGTGGGATGACATCAAGGACATCATCCATGAAGAAAACAAAAGGTCATTAAAAAGACAGGAAAGGAAGAACAGATTAAAATGGATGCTCTTGAATGGAGAGTAGCTAAAGCAAATGGAAGAAATGACAAGATAAAAGAGCTAAATAGAAGATTTCAAAGAGCAGCTTGAGAAGACAAAGTCAATTATTATAATGAAATGTGCAAAAACCTGGAGTTAGAAAACCAAAAGGGAAGAATATGTTCTGCATTTCTCAAGCTGAAAGAACTAAAGAAAAAATTCAAGCCTCAAGTTGCAATATTTGAAAGGTTCTATGGGCAAAATATTGAATGATGCAGGAAGCATCAAAAGAAGATGGATGGACTACACAGAGCCACTGTACCAAAAAAAATTGGTTGATATTCATCTATTTCAGGAGGTGGCATATGATCAAGAACCAACGGTATTGAAGGACGAAGTTGAAGCTTTACTGAAGGAAGTGGAGAAAAACAAGGCTCCAGGAATTGACAGGTTACCCATTAGGATGTTTCAACAAACAAATGTCATGCTGGAGGCACTTACTCATCAATGCCAAGAAATCTGGAGGGCAGCTACCTGGCCAACTGATTGGAAAAGATCTATATCTGTACCCATTCCAAAGAAAGGTGATCCCACAGAATGTGGAACTTATCAAACAGTATTATTAATATCACATGTAAGGAAAATCTTGCTGAAGATAATTAAAAAACAGTTGCAGCAGTATATTGACAGAGAACTTCCAGAAATGCAAGCTGGATTCAGAAGAGGATGTGGAATGAGGGACATCATTGCTGATGGCTGAAGGATCTTGACTGAAAGCAGAGACTACTAGAAAGATGTTTACTTGTGTTTTATTGACTATGCAGAAGCATTTGACTGTGTGGATCATAGCAAATTATGGATAACATTGAAAAGAATAGGAGTTCTGGAACACTTAATTGTGCTCATGAAGAGCCTGTACATAGACTAGGAAGCTATTGTGTGAATAGAACAAGGGGCTAGAAAATGCATTATTTAACATCAGGAAAGGGGCATATCAGCGTTGTATCCTTTCACTATACTTATTCAATCTGTATGCTGAACATATAATCTGAGAAGCTGGACTATATGAAGAAGAGCATGGCATAGATTGGAGGAAGACTCATTAACAACCTGAGATATGCAGATGACACAACCTTGCTTGCAGAAGGTGAAGATGACTTGAAGCACTTACTGATGAAGATTAAAGACCTTGAATTACACCTCAACATAAAGAAAATGAAAATTTTCACAACTGGACTAATAAGTGGAATCACAATAACTGGAGAAAAGATTGAAGTTGTCAAAGATTTCATACTTGATTCCACTATCAACACCCATGGAAGCAGCAGTCAAGAAGTCAGACAACATATTGCACTGGGCAATTTTGTTGCAAAAGACCTCTTTAAAGTGCCGATGAGCAAAAATGTCTCTTTGAAGACTAAGGTGCTCCTAACCCAAGCCATGGTTCTCAATCACCTCATATGCATGTGAAAGCTGGACAGTGAGTAAGAAAGACCAAAGTAGAGTTCATGCTTTTGAGTTCAGTGTTGGTGAAGAATACTGAAAGTACAGTGGACTGCCAGAAGAACTAACAAATCTGTCTCGGATGAGGTGCAGCTGGAATGTTCCTTGGAAGCAAGAATGGCCAGGCTTTGCCTAACCTACTTTAGTCATGTTGTCAGAAGGGACCATTCCCTGGAGAAAGGATATCATGCTGGGTAAAGTGGAAGGTCAGCAAAAAAAGGGGAAGGTCCCCAAAGAGATGGATTGACATAGTGGCTGCAACAGTGGCCTAATTGTCTCTATGAGTCAGAGCCAACTCGACGACACTTAACAACAACAACATGTCCTCCAAGTTCATACACATTATGCGGTGTTTTGTAGATTCTACATTATTCTTTACAGTTACATTAGTATTCCATTGTGTGCATGTACCACAGTTTTTCTCAGTCCATTCCTTGGTTGGTAGGCACTTATGTGTGTGTCTGTATCTATTCGTGTCCTGCCTCTCATTTCTTTAGGATATGTACCTAGTAATGGGATTGCTAAAAGGAAATGAACACTTCTTGGAAACTATTTTCTTGATGCTACTTTTATTTTCACATACCTAAAAGCAGCTTATAATTTCACTGAATAAAAAATACAAACAAATAAACACACTTTATTGCACATAGAACTTCACATGAAATATTGCACATGATAGAATTGATTAGGGAAGGTACACATTGGTTATCACATAAGACTGGTATTATTCCAGGTTTGAACAATACAGAATTTTTCATAATAGAGATTTGTCCTACCATGTATTGCACATTTTCCAATGGTTTGATCTGTTTTACAAATAGTTTTCATGCTCTTTGTCTTTTCTCAGAAAAATACTGTCTGTAAAGTTTTCAAGGCAAAAACACATTTTACTGTTGGAAAAAGACCAATGTACAGTGAAGGATTAAAAACAAACAGACCAACAAAACTTAAACCAACAAAAAACATAATAAATACATGTTACTCTACTCTTTTGGGGAATAAAGTTGCAGAGTAACTTAACAAACTTCTCTAAAAAGAGAGAAATATTCCAAAGCTTAAGTTCATAGGCATTTATCCACTTTTAAATGGTGTCTGGGTTTAAAACATGCATTTTGACCTAATATCTGTGTTACCAATTAACATTCCTTTTGCTTACATTCAGCTTTTTTTTACTACCACCATCTTACTCCTTCATGAAATGCAAATGTATGAAGGATACTCACTGTCAGTAGTCGTTCAACAATAAATAATAACATTAAACCTAGTTTTTTTTTTTTTTTT
>NW_006921627.1:15345358-15366173 GCF_000298275.1 Orycteropus afer afer
AGGCAGTATCACTACGGAAGTAGGATTGCCCAACCTTCCTTCCGAGGAGTGGCTGATGGGTTTGAACCGCCAGCCATCTGGTGAGCAGTCAAGTGCCTTAGCCACTATGCTACCAGAGCTCCCTAATAATTCCTAGAAACCTGTATTTTCATTTCCTTGATACTGCTTTGATAATTATTAAAAAAACTATGTGGAGAGCTAGAAATATATTCAATTCTGAGTGCTCAGATGGCAAAGATTAACACCAAACTTTAAAACTCCCTACTAATTTAAAATTTTAGTTTTACTATTTGTAAAGGAAATAGATTCAGTATCTTTAATTCTGGGGCAACTTTTCTAGACCAATGAGCTATGTCAGAGTCATAGAAGCTTCAAGAATTTGAAAACACAGATTAGCTCTACAAAATCATCTCTCAATTAGACATTGAAAATACTATTCTTTACCTCTATGGAGATAGAAAATGGGTAACTATAAGAAAAAAAAAAAAATTCCCACAACTCTCTCTTCAATAAAATATAAACAACAAGATTGGAAAAGTTGCTTCTTCTTCCTTTTTTTTTTTCATCATTGAAATTATACCTGGACTCTTTCCATACTAAATACGGTAAATCTATCACTCACAGTAGAGTTTGCTGAGACTACGACTGCTGCTGCTGTTGTGTGCCATCGAGTTGATTCTGACTCATTGTGACCCTACATGACAGAGCAGAACTGCCTCACAGGGTTGCCTAGGCTGTAGCCTTTTTGGGAGCAGATAGCTATGTCTTTTCTCCTGCAAAGTCGCTGGTGGATTGGAAATCCCAAGCTTTCACTTAGCAGCTGAGTGCTTAACTGTGGTGTCACCAGGGTTCCTGAATATATGACTAGAAGCACTAGTTGGATGAGTACCAAGAGGATAAAGAAAAAATTTAATAAAGCCTTTCCTTGAAGAATTCTAGAGTAAAAGCCTACAAAAGTGTCAGAGCTATGTTCAGAAAGAGCAAAATCATCATATTAAACAGCGCTTAGAAAAGAGAAAAGAAAAATGACTCCCCTGAGCTGGCAGCATGAGGAGGATGGGGAGAGTTCTGGTGACTTACCGGTTGTTAAATCCTTTGCTATCTGACAATTTCTGTATCTGATCAGTTTCATTTTTCAATGCAATCCAGTGTTCAGTTCTACCCACATATCGTTTTAGAAAGTTCTTGAAGAAAGCACAAAGGAAGTATGTGTTAAACAACCCCTGGAGTAAGTCAGTAATAAACTCTCTTTCTCAGAGGTGCTATCAGAAGCATCATAGCTAAGCTGATCTCTTATTCTATATAGAATCAGCTCATTTGGAGACTTTATCTTGAAACTAATCAATCAAACAAACTCAGAAGACAAATTGAACTCTCATTTTGACCTCAGACTGATTGTATGGCTTTCTGTGACTTGCTTTCCCTAGAGAGGAGATAGGCACAAATACAATGTCTTTTCTTGGAAGGAAATAGGGAGAAACCACAGATTAGCTCTATAAAATAATATATCATTTTATGAAAGTGTTTAGAATCTGTTATCTTACCATCTCCTTTTCAGGATCAATGAGAGCAAGAGTGGCACCTTGTTCGGAACAAAAGCTTTGGGCCGAGGTCCAGTTCCTTCTCATGGTAGAGATAAGGAAGCATTTCTTTTGGTATCCAACCCAATCATTTGAGCATGGAGAAACGTGGCTGGCAGATGGCACTGAGACAATATACTGGCCTGGACAATTGTACTGGCCCACTGTAAACAGGAAAATGGTTTCTTAGCAACAAAAGAAACTAAATACCCACAGCATGCAAAACAAGTTCAGGAGATTCTGTGCTGTACTAGGTGATAAAGTGAAGGATGAAAAACAAGAAGGATCATTTTGAGAATAGGAAGCAGATCTGGAACTGAGATGATCATCTATTGTGTCAGATCATCATTACAAGAAATGAGATATATGGGGTGTCTCTGTCAGAAATTGCAGGATTATAGAAAAATCCAGAAAATAATCTTTAAATAGAAAGGGTAAAGTACATTACAAATTCCAAGTAAGGTTTTGTATTTAAGGCTGAGTAAGAAGAATTTGATAATGCACTAGATTCAACAAATAGATGCAATAAATTGAGAGATGGAAGAGAGAGAAATTTGCAGGGAAGTAATTAAACATACAGAAGTCTATGGCAGAGGGTGTTTCATGAAATTGTAAAATTTTATCTTTTTAAAGGCACAGTTATATCCTGATATAGCCATATGTATTGGATACCATATTACTGCTGGCTTTCTAAATATAGTTTTAATTATCCATCCACCATTCTGTGGCATTTTAGATAAAAGAAGGGTTGTCCAATATCCTTGTAAGTCTATGGCTTAGATATTTTTTTCCTACCAATAGTGAACATGAAGCCCATGGTTTTTCTAACTAAATGTCTCTTTACTTAGAATCTAAATAAGTTTTCTTCATTCTAGGTCTAAACATCTGCTAAAATGTAATGATCTCCCACAGTAATGCATAAATCATAGACACTTGTAACATTCATAAGGAAGTTCTGGAAAACTCAAAAGTATTGCATTGATCATCAACTGAAGATAAGATTGTACTTAGTATTAATTAGGAAATTAGCCATATATGGTATATATGATGATCCTAAGTAAACCAGTATTTTTGCTTAATTAGATCAAGCCAATAACTATTGATTTCAACTGGGAATGCATATTACAGCTAGGACACTGAACAAATTTATGACATGATGACTTACCGGATAAGGCAATGAGAGCTATGATTAAAATGGTGATGAGGACCACATTCACCACAGCACATGGGACAGGAACTTGAAGTGACCCTTCATGATGCGCTGTAAAATGGGAGCTGGTGGCATTACCTGAAAAGGAGAAAGTTGATGCAGTCAGGCAGATTCTAGAAGTAAGAGAGGGATATATGATATCCTCTTCAGGCAGTGAAATGAAAAAAGTAGTTATGTATCTCCCCATGTCCTTTGTATGAAAATTATAAGTTAATTTTCTTTAAATTTTGAGTGAATTTGGAGTTTCATAATGGCTGCAAGGGAACAATCTACAGATAATATTGAGACCCTAAAATATCTCCCCAGTATATTTACTTAGTAGCTACACAAATTTTCATAATAATTAGCATAATTTTATTGTTTTAATCATAATCAGAACATTTATTACCCAAGAAGACATATAAAAAGAACATCTTGGGCACAATTCCTTAATCTCTCTGTAGTAACTTGCTGTTTGAGATGATGCAAATGAGGACAAATGTGGATAATATACTAAAACAAAATATTTAATATATAAAATATACAACTAATGATTAAAAATAAGGAGATTGGCAGTAATAATAGTTGGTGAATATGTGGAGCAATTGGAATTTTTGTATATTATTGGTGGGGTGTAAAATGGAAATACAATTTGGAAAACTATTTCTTATAGAATCAAATGTACACCTACCCTATGATCCTACAGTTCTACTCCTATGAATTTCTGCAAGAAAAATGAAAGCATACAACAGCTTTATTCATAGACTCAAATCCCAGAAATAACCCAATTATCCATTAATAAACCAAAAAAAAAAAAAAAAAACACTGCCATTGAGTGGATTCCTACTCATAGTGACCCCCATTGGGTCTCCAAGGTGGTAATTATGGAAGTAGATTTCTCTATCTTCCTTCTGTGGAGTGGCAGGTGGGTTTGAACCACCAGCCTTCTGGTAAGCAGTCAAATGTCTCAGGTACTGCATCACCAGAGCTCATTTATCTATTAATAGGAAACTGGATAAATAAATTATGGTATATTCATATAAGTGAATTCTACCTAGCAATTAAAAGAAAGGAGAGAACAACAATAGATGTATTGGATAAATAAATTGGATGTATGGATAAATCTCAAAAAAAAAGTTGAATAAATAAAAACTAGCCACAAAAGAGTATATACTACATAATTCTATTTACATGAAGTTTAAGAATGGCAAAACTAAGCTACAGTGATAAAAATCAGAAGAATGGTTGCCTTTATGTTTGTGGAAGGACAATTTAACTGGAAGGGGCCACAAGGGAACATTCCAAGGTGATGGCAATATTTTATCGTTAATAGGAATTGTAGTTATGCAATTTTGCCATAATTCATTAAACTGTACATTTGCGATTTGTGCTTTAATTGTATGTAAAATATAGCTCAATTAAAATTAATATAGCTTTATTAATATTTTTGAATGACTTAAAATATTTGCAATTCTAAGGGAAGTTAATAGTGAAAACAATTTTATAGATTGAATTACTGAGTGTGTAATGATGAAACAAAGTCAATATTTTCTCTCAACATTACAAGAATTTGGAATATGATCTTAATGATGGTTCTTTGGCACAGAAAAACAAGAAGGATATCTATTCTAGAATATAAATAAAAATTGAGAAAAGAGGAATGAGGATAATTTTGTGTAATAGTTTGGATTTGATATTTGCTAGCATGACTATCAGTACTGTTTTTTAAATCTGACTACACAAGAAAATATGATTCCCTATTATCTGGCGGTATAGTACCTAAGGCTTTGACTGCTAACCGGAAGGCTGGTCGTTCAAACCCACCAGCCACTCCTCGGAAGGAAAGTTGGGCAATCTATTTCTGTAGTGATATTACCTCGAAATCCAAGGAGGGGTCACTATGAGTCGGATCCCACTTGATGGCAGTGGGGTGGGATTATGTTCTCAAAGCTGAAATATGTTACTTGAATAATATTACAACTCACCATGAAAATAGCCTTAAAATGCAGAAAACTCCTGTTCTGGAAATGTCTGACTTTCATAAGTAAAAGATATGTCTATATAGGATATGTCTTAAAATCCACATATTTTGTTTCCTTAAAACATTTATCTAAGATTAAACTAGACAAAGAGTAGTTTCTTTCATGGTAAATTCTCATATCCTGGGTGTCAACATCAACTTTTTGCTCTTTCTGGTGTTTGTTTTTCCCAGCAGTAATCTGCATTCAGATTTTGCAAGAGAAGGCTTTACTTCACTCCTATCTAGTTCTATCACCGGAAGCAGCCCTTTCTAGGGAGGATAGCAAGTTCCGGGCTCAGTCTAGTTTCACTTCTTACCATGTGAGAGTCACTCCTGCTGCTTGGACTTAAATGCAGCAATAGCTCTGTTTCCTCAGGAAGTACTCACTAAACCAAATACTCATGCCCTTGAGAGCCTAACTCAGACCATCTATGGAGATGACTTGCAGAATGACACTTTATATCCACTAGTGATGGCAATTGTTACCCACAGAGGGCCTGGGTGGTACAAACAGCTAAGTTTTCAGCTACTAACCAAAAGATTAGTTGCTTGAATCTACGCAGAGGCACCTTAGAAGAAAGGTCTGGCAATCTGCTTTCAAAAGATTTCAGATTTGAAAACCCCTTAGAGCCCATTTCTACTCTGAAACACACAGGGCCGTTATGTGTCAGAATGACTGGACAGCGACTAGTTTGATTTGGTTTTTATTATTACTTACAGTTTGGTTTATCACTTGGGTAACAAAACTCTCCCCACAGCAAGCCTTTTCTCTGGCTATAAATGCTATTCTTTAATGGAGAGGTTGAAAATAAATCCACTTATTTCCTACTGAACCACACAAAGATTGTGTCCAAGGATTGTTTATATTAATCAAGCAACTACAAGGGCAGAGTAACTAATAGTTCAACAAAAAATCTGGATTGTTTCAGGAAAATTTAAAGATTCCTGCGTCAGGTACTTTAAATTATGCTCTCTCTCTCTACTTATTGACACAGTGGCTGCAACGATGGGCTCAGGTGTAGCAAGGATTGTGAGGCTGGCAGACGACCGTGCGGTACTTCATTCTATTGCACACAGAGTCGCTATGAATTAGAGCTGACTTGATGGCACCTAACAACAACAACAACTACATATGGATAGTTTTACTGTCATCATTTCTTTTCTTTTTTGCAGCTCACCTGAGCTAAAAAATTATGGTTCTCCTGATTCCCTAAACAATCTAACATCTTGCCCTTGTTACCCAAATTTGGATTTGTGTTCTTAGGCAAAAGACAGGTTTATCAGAGGTAGCTAAGGCTCTTCTACAGTAAACCAGTCTCAAACACACACTCAGAGGACAATCCTTCCTCTAGATTGTTCTGTGCCTGCACACCCTTTTATATCTAGATATTTCTTACTTATGAGTAAACTCCAGTTTCCAAGTGCTATTGTTTTGGGGTACTTTACTTTTAGAGAGGAAGAGGGATTAAAAAAAATGAGAACCCTCACAGAATAAAGTATAGAGAAGAAATGAAAAAAATCTGGCAATGGGAATAGAATAGATATGTGGACACACAATGGATAGAAAAGAGAAAAAGGTATATTATTAAGATGATAATATTTTAATTAAAAATAAAATATAAACATGTCTAATTCATGTAGAATTTGAAGCCAGTGTTTGAAGGGGAAAATAGAAAGCTAAAATGCAGGGAAAGAGGTCATGAAGAATATTGAAGCATAGGAATTCTTTCTTGGCTTTCTCCTAATGTATTACCACAGGGCAATGTAAATGCTCAGATAGTTATATAGTTATTCTCTCAAAGGTTGGGAATCTGCACGTTTCCAAATTCCTGGAGGACACTGTCATGGGAACACAGGCTAAGGCACAAACAAAGGCTATAGGCAAGGCAATCAAAGATGTATTTGCTTATGTGGAAAACAGAAGTTTCCACAAAGAGATGGAATGCCCCCTGGAGTATGTGCAAGTGACTATGACAGAATGATGGAGAGAGTACTCAACTAGAACATTTTAGTTTTCTAAAAATTTAAGTGATATAAACTGAACAAAGAAAAAGATCTTTAAAGATCTGAAATTCACCATTGTGGCTTCTTCTCAAGTCTCAGCTATCCTATCTTCTCATAGCTAGAGAGGTATTTACCTTTTCCCATTTTCTCTCTTATCTGGACTGAAACAGAACTTCAGTTCTCCAAAAGACAAAGCTCTATTTTTCCCACTAATTATGTACCATTATATATAATTTACATTATCAAGATACAAGCAATCAGATCTTACTTACTTTGTTTACCTTCCTCCTCATTCAAGGAACTGTCCTCCATATAACCTTCAACATCCATCTCTAATCTGTTCAAGGTTCCCTGGTTAATCTTAGGTTAAGTCAATCTGCAGTGAGAGTCTTGGCTGGAGCCCTTCTTCAGTCTCGATCTCCACAGGCATCTCGGGATTTATATACCTTTATGTTGTCTCCACCCCCTTCCTCTTGCCTCCTACTCGTTCAGTGACACCAGTTCTCTTTAATTTACACTCCAGTGGGCCAGACAACTTACGAGGTGTTGTTGTGGTGACATACGGATTTTCCCTACTGTCTGAAATGTGCTTTCTCACAATTGCAGGTGTAGCATAAAGAGACATGTGGGATTTTCCCAAAAACTGAGGTAGCTGTCCTTAATTTGGAGTAAAAACAAGTAGTTTAGGAGGCAGCATAATCTAAGTGAAGAATTTAAAGTTAGGAATTTAAGTCAGTCTGAATAGATTATAAGGTTTAATTCTGCATATATTATCCTAGATATTGATTTTTCTTCTTTGCTTTGAGATTCCTATCTTTGAGATGAAAGCAGTTTGGGGAAGGAGTGTGCAATGCATCCCTGAAATTTCATTTGTCATTTCACATCTGATATTTACTAAACATCCACTATGTGCCTGACACTGTTCCCTAAGGATTAATTGTTGAATATGAATGACATGATCTCTATCCTCATTGATCTCTCTATTCATCCTGAAAAAGTTTTACTTAGGAAGCTATGATGATCATTCAGGAGTGTGCCATTCACTTTTATCTGATGACTAGTTCTTTTAGTCTACCTGTTTAGGGATATCATCTAGTAAGTAGTCGCTTTAACACAGGAAATAGAAAGCTTGTGGTTCAGAACTTCCTTGCTGTATTCTAAAATTGTTTATCTTATCTGCTTCATTTTCTTGCTCAATTTTACTATTACTTAGACTTCCTTTATTTCAGCTCAGTAATAACTTATTATATTTTTTTTTTCCCATAGACTCTAGGTTATTCTATCCAGATACCTCTCAGGCTCCAGACATTTAGAGTATAATTTCTACAAAAATAAAACACTGCTATGTTATCAAACTCATCCAAATAAGTTATTAAAAGTTGATACAAAATGAATGCATGCCACTATGAATAGTGACTTAATGGAAGGATAGGGATTGAAGTATCACTTGGATTAATAATTTTTGTGCCTGAAATTAATTTCATCATAAAACATATTTATCATGTTTTAGGGTAAAAACATTCTGTTTTCAGAATAAAGCCTTAGTGAAAATGTTGGATGGGTTTGAAGTTATCACTCACAATGAGTTAGTTAGGTAATCAGGTGTGTTTGTCTATCTAAGGCACAAAGAAGTGCATGTTGGTTCTAAAGGGTCTTTTTGCTTCCACTCTTTTTGCATTTAATTTATTTCCTAGTAAATTTTCCATATAGCAGTCAGAGGGGTTGTTTTATTATTGTTAAGTCATTGTTTTGTTGATATTTTCAGCTCTTCTTCCTTCCCCCATTAATGGATTCCTATCAAAATTGCCATTAAATTCAAAGACCTTATCATAGTTGAAAAGGCTTTATACATACTCTGGTCCCTGCCTATCTCTCTTACAACTCTCCTCTTTAGTCACTGCCCTCTCCAACAGTAACTTCTTTGCTGTTCCACAAAACCCATTACAGGGGTTTTGTACTTTCTCTACAAGAGTCTTCCTCCACCTATCTGTATGTCTTACTCACTCCTTTAATTCAGTCATCTGCCAAGAGAGGTCTTTACTTGCCATTACATCTAAACTAAAGCCAACAGTTTACTTACGTTGATCTTTCTCTATAACATTTGTTGATACCTGATATATCATTGCTGACCATCTATTTTCCTTATTAGAATGTAAGCTACTTGGGGATAAGGACACTGTCAGATTTGTCCCTTCTATGTCTCTGACATCTGGCATAGTAACTGTTCTGGTTACCTAGTGCCACTCTGACAAGAATATACCACCAATGGGATGACCTTAACAAATAGGAGTTTATTCTTACAATTTGGAGGTTTTAAGTCCAAGTTCAAAGTGCCAGGCTCCAGGGGATGGCTGAAAGCCCCTCAACATTGGGGTCCAGCTCTGCCTCTTGCTCCCAGCCCACTGAAGCTAGAGGCTTTTCTTCACTCAGGCAGCTACTGGCTGCTAAGGCTAACAAGCCCAAGGTCGACAAATAAAATGACACAGTCCCGATGTTACCAAACCACACGGCAGGCCATTAATTCAAGCCCATTGTAAATCTCAAGGTCAGCAGAGCATGGCAGGCTGCTGAACAGTGACATGGCTACATGCAGGGTCTAAGCGTGCCACAAACTAGAGGTCATTCCCAAAGCTGCTGCTTATATATGGGAAGCAGACCGTATACCCAAAGCAGCTACTCAGCTGCTTGTGGTAGATCCCACCATGGACTTGATTGCCAGTGTCATCATGGGGAATAACTACCACCAGCTGCCCAGCCACTCAACCAGGCCCAGCCAAGTTGACACACAAACATAACCACCATAGTAACTGAACATCATACTTGGTAAAGTAGAAGGTCAATTAAAATGAGGGGAGAGCTCTAAGCAAGATGGATCAACAGAGTGGCTGTAACAATATGCTTGTACATACCTGCTATTGTGAGGATAGCACAGTACTGGATAAGATTTCATTTTATTATACATAGGGTTGCTATGAACTAGAATAGACTTGGCATTTAACAACAACAACAACAGTCTGTACGTAACACATACTCATTTAGTGAATAAGTGAATGAATGAAGGAATGAATAAAAAAATCTATATGAAAACTATAAAGATTCCAAAATATAGAATGCTACTTAGAGGGGCTTGTGGAATTTTCAGGCTGTAAATATATAACTCTAGACAGTCTGTCACAAAACATCAAGTGCATACTTGGATGCTATTAATGAATGATAAAGGAGGAATTATGTTTGGTACTTAAAAGGAAATAGTAGAATCTATTGCTAAAGTTTTTTTAATTTGGATTAAAGGGACTCCATATTTTAAGTATTTACTTATCCTCTTGTGGTTTGGAGATCTGAGTTAGAGTCTAGACACTGCCATACTTACCATGTTGTGAAGAATCCATGAGATGTTATCACTGTTATAAACCTACGATTATTTAAACTCTTTCAAATTGATGGGGTACAAATACAGAGAAAGAAAATACCTTGGAATACATTGATAATTTTTTCATGTATCTTTTCTGTGTAATACTTTTCTATAGCTGATTGGACTAACAAAGACATCATAGTCCAGTTACACCATTACTAATGTACATTTTCTTCTGGGGTGATTCCCACATAAATGTGGAAATCTAATATGTGTAGCTGAACACCAACTATCCTTGAAGTTTGAATATTCCACAACAGTTAGGCAGAGTGTCATTATGAAAACAAACAAACAAACATAGCCTTTACAGCCAGATGGATGATCGTTTCTAAAAGTTTCCCATTTTTTTCCCTATAGGCCAACTACCAAACCAAAAACCAAACCAGTTGCCTTCATATCAATTTCAATTCATGTGGGCCCACGTATGCAGAGTAGAACTGTGTTCCATAGGGTTTTCAATGGCTGTGATCTTTCGTAAGCAGATTACCAAACCTTATTTTTGAGATGTATTTGGGAGGGTTCAAACCACCAACTTTTTAGTTAGTAGCTGAGTGCTTAACTATTAGACCACTCAGGGACTCCATTGACCTTAATTCTGTTCCTTGAAGAGGCCAAACTCATTTTCATTTTGTAGGCTGTGTTCTTGCTCCTTTTACCTCTGTTCTTAGATTTCTCATGCCTGACTCTTATTTATATTTTAAGACCTCTGGTGGTGTAGTACCTAAGGCATTTGACTGCTAATCAGAAGGCTGGTGGTTCAAACTTACCTTCTTCCTCAGAAGGAAGATTGGGCAATCTACTTCGGTACAGATCCTGCCTTGGAAAGGAAGGGTCGGAACTAACTCGATGACAATGATTTTTTTTTTTTTTTCAGTTTTGTTGCGTCTTCAACAGGACTTCTACTAGCTACTTGTCTAAATTAGCTCTAGTTGGTCAGTATCTAAGGAACTCTGGTTTTGTAGTGGTAAAGGCATTTGGCTGCTAACCAAAAAGTCAGCAGTTCAAAACCACCAGCCACTCCATGGAAGAAAGATGAGGTAGTCTGCTTCTGTAAAGATTTACAGCCTTGGGAACTCAGTGGGGGGGTTCTACGAATTGGAATCAACTCACTGGCAGTGAGTTTGGAGTTTGGTTTGGTCACTATTACCTCACTCTCTTTCTTTTACTCCATAGGGCATATCTCTATCTGAAATTTATAGTTCACTTATTTGTAAGCTTTCTGTCATTATTATTATATATTTCTCAGTCCTAGAAGGTAATGTCTTTAAGAACAGGGACATGCATGTCTTATCCAATACTGAATCTCTAATATCTATAATAGGGTCTGATGAGTTCAACAGGTACATGTAGGATGGCTACATAAAATAATGTGTGTGTGCTGTTAGTTAGATAGAGACAATATTGATTTGAGTGAAGAGAAGAGCAAAGTACCAAATGTGAGTGATCAACATGGTAACACTGAGGAAGAAGAAGACATAGAGAGGTGTATGGGAGGTACAGACAACAAAGATGAACTCTTTTGCACAAACCAAACTGTGTTGTCAGTGAAGGCAAACATGGATATATGGGTGGATAGATGGGTGGACAGGCTGTATGTCAATATTAGGTATGTCAATGCAGGGGAGAGTGTGCCCAAGACCATGTATAGGGTTGGCAGATAATGTTTCTACAAGTGTATTGGTATGTTCTGTAAGAATTCCCAGGTATATAGCAGAGCTGACAAGGGACAAGGTTGTAGTCACTTATTGGTCATAGCCAGCTACCCAGAGGGAGTGAGTAGTTGGACCTGTGGGCTTGGGATCATAGTCACAGGGGACATCAAGCTCAATTGGCATAATATACTACACAAAAACACTGTTCCACACCCTGCTTTGGCAAGCAGCGACTGGGATCTTAAAAGCTTGCAAGCGGCCATCTAGATGCAACAATGGTCTCTTCTCGTCCAGAGCAAAGAAGAATGAAGAAAATAAAAGATGCATGGGAACAATTAGTCCAAGTAACTGGTACACATGTGATCCTCAGCCTATATGACTATAAGACAAGAAGAACTAGACGGTGCCCAGCTACCATTGTCAGCCACTCAGAGGGGGATCTATGTAGGAGATCCTGGATAGAGTGGGAGATCAATGTGGAACAAAACTCAAAATCATTAAAAAAAAAAAAAGGGGGACAGTTTTGCTGGTCTGATAGAGCCTAGTGGAACCACTGAGACTATGACCCCTAGCTGCCCTTCAGGTCTGGAATTGAACCTATTCCTGTGGCTTCCCGCCAAACAAAAGACAGGTGTATGAGCTGAACATTTGCATTAGGTAGATACATTCCTTGGAGAGAACAATCATGGGGGAATAGAAGGGTAATGTATGCCCAGGGAGACAGCTCAGAGGGCAGGAGTACATGGAGGGAAGGACACAGGGGGGAGGTGTAACTATGGGGAGGAAGTGGGAGGGGAGCTGTTGCATTGTGGTAAATTGCATTCAATGTTATGAGACAAAGTATATGTGAGCTGTTGTATGGAAAGTGAATTTGCTCTGTGAACTTTCACCCAAAGCACAATTAAAAAAAAAAAAAAATATATATATATATATATAGTTTAGTTGGATGCAAAAAAAAAAAAAGAATACTCAGAGAAAATTGATGGGAAAATGGAACTTGCCCAAAATCTGTCAGACAATGTAGTTGCAATGAAATAAAACAAAACAAACAAACACAAAAATAATGTGTCTGTGAATATTTACTCAAGCACTTACTAACTTTGGGAAACCAGCATCACTCCACTGAGCTGTGACTTTGTTATAAAAAAAAAAAAAAGGAATATTAATATCCAACTCAAGGTTTTTATGAAGAAAACAATATCAGTCAATTAATTTTCTAACACTATCTAGTAGATGTTAGACATTTAATGACATTTAAGACAGTTTGATATAAGCCGTGAGAAACAAAATTTATCATTTGATGTAAGTGCTAAGAGATAACAGCTGAGAAGTGATGTTGTAATTGCTGATGTGTGATGTAAGTTGACCTTGTCTGTCTGGGACAGAGAAAGATACCAGAAGGAAGCTATAGCCTCTGACAATCATCTCAAATACCTTTATACTACCACATGCTTATGCACTCAAAATTTCCTACTCCTTCAAATGTAATAAAGTAAATGGATGTGTCAATATTAAAAATTCAATAACATGTTGTTCTTATTTAAAATAATGTTATATATATATATATATATATATATATATATATATATATATGTATTAGACCCTGATGTGATATGTTATGCATTATGTGTATACTATATCCTTTATAGTTTAGCTTTCGCCTGCTAACAAAAAAGGTCAGTGGTTTGAACCCACCAACCACCCTGTGGGAGAAAGATGTGGAAGTCTGCTTCTGGGGCAGTTTTACACTATCCTATAGGATTGCTATGAGTCAGAATTGACTCAATACCAGTGGGTTTTGTATACTGTATGCATGCCATTTGCTAGAGAATAATGATACCTAGAGATTTTAAGAAATAAAAAATTTAAGAAATTTTTTGTTGTTGTTGCTGTTATGTGCTGTCGAATTGGACCTGACTCATAGCGACCCCTCCTTGGGTTTCCAAGGCAGTATCACTACGGAAGTAGATTGCCCCATCTATATGTGTCTTTAAACATGACATTGATCAAAATTGAACTGTTACCTTTGCACTGAAACTATTCTTCTCTGTTTTTATGGGGAGAGTCAGAGTAGGTTTCTAAACTATCACATGTGTGGATATGAGTAGACAGCCACTGCAAACACTTACCCAATTACCAAGAGCCTTCCTACATACTCACTACCCTTCAGGGTGATCAGGTCCTCCATTATAGATTGAATTTTGTTGCAAAATGAATTCCTTCTTCATTCATCTTTCCTCCTCTCCCACAACTTCCTTAAGTGTAAGAAATCTCCCTTAGGTTTGAGAAAGCAATCAATTGAAACAAATTTCTGCAAAGGAATGCATGAAGAATTGGGGCCTCCCAGCATAATCTTCATTGACCTGTTGTCCTTCTATAATTAGTGAAAGTAAAACCTTTCATCTGCCAAGGGTCCTGTTATTTACAAACAAAGCTATCTGTACATATAAAGTTCTGGGAAGTAGGACAAAGTAAAGAATAGAGGGTAGGATGTAGTATGGGAGAGACCTTTAGGGTCAGAGGGTTTTTCTCTTGTCCTTTATTCATTTCAATATGGAAGCAAACTTTCTGTGTGGCTAGCCCTAGTGGATTTAATTCTTTAAAGCAAAGGGACACGTAAAGAACATGATCTGTGCAAGTAAACTCCTATCAAGTACCTTATAAACAAATCGGGTAATAATAACATATAATTCATAATTTTAGAGCTGTTTCATATATTCTGTTTTATAAATAATATCAAAAGTTAAGTGATATCCTCAGGACAGAGAATATCATTAATATTTCATAGTTTAGTTGAGAAAATTGAGGCTCAGAGAAATTAGTGCCTGAATAAAGTTGGAAGAAGTCTCTTAGGGCAATAAAACTCAGTGCAGCTCTCCTTACTGTGTGACCTTATACGAAGAATCCGGGGGAAGGTCCTAGAAAGGAAATGAGGTAATGTGAGGTAAATGCAAAGTGGTACAGGGAAGGCAAAATATACTGTCTTTATCAGACAGATGCTTCAGTGGCACATGTTTGCAGAAACCACAAAACTTCCGACCTAAGACAGTTTCCGGCAAAACCTGTTCATTTTTTTTTTTGTTTGTTAAACATTTTTTTTTTCCCCTGGTGGTTGAATTAAGTTTCTGAATGGCTTTAAATCTTCTCTTGAATCAAAACTTCAATTTATAATGATTGAACATTTATTAAATCAATACAAATGACACACGTTTGTAAAATCTACTTTTAAATCACAGGTGTCTGTGCTTCCAAATTGGTCACCATACTAAGTCAGTAAAAGTGGCCATGAGTAAGAGGGGAATTTCCAGTTCTCATCAATTTCCAACCTTCTCTCCTCTTTGACTTGAGTCTTTGAACTTTCTCATTTTTCTGTTTGAGAGAAGGTCTCCCAAACTTAGAAATGAGTTAGTACGGAAAATGTGAACCAGTATGTTTCTTCCTCCTAACTAGGAAATGTGAAGATAAAACACCTTATGTATAATACTTGAACTCTGAAATATTAGACTATTTTTGAAAAGAAAACACATTAAAGTACTATACCAAAGGTGATATATAATGCTTAACCACACTTACAAAAGTACTAACTTCACATAAATTAAGTCCAGGATTCTCACATGTACCAAACTGTGTTTGGTAAGACTCTTAAAGACAATGAGGTAAAAACAGCTAATATAAAGAAATTTTTTAGTGCGCCAAGGTATGGTCAACTCATTTCTTACAAAATACATTCATTTGTATTTGGGTCTTGATAGATACACAATGAATTTGAACAGGATCACTTATGCCATGTCAAGGATAAAATTATGTCTCCTAAAATTATGTGTCAATATGGCTGGACTGTGAATCACAGTATTATGTAGTTGTCCTCTATTTTGTGATCTGATGTAATCATTATTTTGTGAGATGAATTGTAAATCCTATCATCTATCTGATCCTATATGATGATAGGATTTATAATGCATATCACAAGAAGATTATTACATCAGATCACAAAATAGAGTAATGAGGCAGGATTAGGTTGAGTTGTATCTTGAGTTGCACCTTTACAAGAGGACCTAACTCAAGTCCCACCCTTACTCAAGTCACCATGGTTACTTAAGTCACACTCTTACTGAAATTATACCTTTTATCTTACAAGAGCTAACAGGAGATAGAAGTAAGCAGAGAGGAGGGATCTGATTACCACCAAGAAAGAACTGAGAATAGAGTACATCCTTTAGACCCAGGGTCCTTCCAATGAGAACCTTCTAGACCCAGGGGAAAATAGATGCTAAAACAAATGTAGATCTCTAAGTCATACTGGGCCCAAAGATGTTGACAGGAGAAAATGATCTTTCCCTTGAAAGAAAGTCTTCCCCTAGAGTTAGTGCCCTGAATTCAGACTTCTAGCCTCCTAAACTGTGAGAGAATAAATTTCTGTTTGTTAAATTTATCCACTTCTGATATTTCTGTTGTAGAAGCACCAGAGAGCTAAGATGTAACAATTCCTGTAAATCTGTTTGCTTCTAACTTACATACTGACAGAAAAGCCTTCAAACAGAAGAGGGACAGGATGCCTACAATTTCTCTGTCCCAACCAATTTGTAATTCAATATATTAAAGCTTTCCGATGTACTTAATTTACCCGACTAAAGGGAAAAGTTAAGAAATGAAAATGGAGCCCATAGAAGGGAGATCACCCGGATGTAGGAGAGATTAAGGAATACATGAAAAAAAATCATAATAGTACATTATGAATAATTTTAGGCTAACATACTTGAACTTGTAAGTGAAATGAGTATATTAAAGACAACCACAACTTCCAAAATTGAAACAAGAAGGGATATTTTTAAAAATAGTTTTTTTACTATTAAATACATTGAACCTATAATCAAATACAGTCTCTTAGGAAAGAAATAAAACACCCAAACACAATAAAGAAAAAACTCCATGCCTGAATGTTCCCAATGTACCAAACATTTAAGGAATAAATAATAAGAAGCTTACAAATTCTTCCAGAATATAAAAGATCAGGCCAAAAAAACAGTGCAATTAAAATGTAACTAGTCAACTTATAGAAACCAGATACAAAAATTAAAAAAAAAATTGAATTAAAAAACTATTCAAAAAATAATACACCACAGCAAAATGGGGTTTATTTCAAGAGTATAATGTTATTTTCCTCATTAAAATATCAATCAATACAATTGACTGTTACATTGACAGAAAGGAAAACTAGGTCAGCAGAGATAAAGTATTTTATTAATTTAACTATAAATTCATAATGAATTCTCATAACACATTAGAAATCAAATGAACTTTAATGTGAAAAAGGATGTCATTAGTTGAAATTTGGCCAACTCCCCTCCCGCCCAAAAAAAGAAAACAAAAAGTTGAAGTCCTAACCCCTGTTCCTATAAATGTGACCTTGTTGGGAAATAGATTTTTCTTTTCTTATTACTTAAGTCAAATGAAGTCATACTGGAATATGACTTAATTAGTCTTAATCCCTTCTGAGTGGTGTTTTATGAAAGGGGAGAACAGATACAAAGCAGCCACACACTTTGTGGTATTCTGTTACAGTAGTCCTAGGAAAGTAAGACAGAGTTTTGTACAGAGTGTGGAAGTGCTGCTCTAACAAATACCTAAAAATGTAGATGTAGCATTGTTGTTGTTATTTGCCGTCGAGTGGCCCCGACTCATAGTGACCCCTCCTTGGGTTTCCAAGGCAGTATCACTATGGAAGTAGGATTGCCCAACCTTCCTTCCCAGGAGTGGCTGGTGGGTTTGAACTGCCAGCCTTCTGGTTAGCAGTCAAGTGCCTTAGGCACTATGCTACCAGAGCTCCTAGACCAGAGTTGCAAGATCGGGCCGCGTCTGCACCCAGCCCCAGATGTAGCATTAGGACTGGGAAATGGATAGAGGCTGGAAGAATTTTGAGGCACTTTATAATAAAAGGAGCTCTGGTGGAGCAGTGGTTAAAGCATTTGGATGCTAATGAAGAGGTTGGTTGTCTGAACCTACTGGCTGCGACATGGGAGAGAGATGATGATCTTCCCTAAAGATTTACAGTCTTGGAAACCCTTTGAGGCAAGTTCTCCTCTGTACCCTAGGCTTGCTCAACACAACACAACCATTGCAGTTACTAGGAGTAGTAATAAACTCAATGGTAGTAGGTTTGGTCTATTAGGTTTTGATAGTAAAAGTCGAGATTGCCTTGAAGAGATTGTTGGTAGAATTAGGCATTTAACAGATAATTCTGGTGAGGGCTCAGAAAGAAGTGAGGAACAGTTCAGAGACTAGCAGGACAACTGGAATTAAGAGGAGTGAGGAAGCAGGACTACTTCATTTCAAGGGGTAGGGTCACTGCCTAGGTTTCAAAGAGTAGGATCATTAACTCAATCCAAGTGGGTGAAGCTACTGCCACAGTGACTGGCTGAGAGAATGGAAGCCAAGATCCAAAGATGAAGGGGCAGGTCTAATGACTTGGGAAGCTGTGACAACAGAGCTCAAAGATGAGGGTGTGGGGCCAATGCCCAGTGCTGAGGAGGCAGGGCCAATATCCAGGGCTAAGAAGGCAGAGCCAACATCCAGGACCAAGGGGCTGCTGCCCAGAATCTGGAGAGAGAACTGCAGAACAGGGAATTATGTTCAAGACTGTTGTTTTGTTGTTGTTAGGTGCCATTATCTCCTACTCATAGCGACCCTATGCACAGCAGAATGAAACACTGTCAGGTCTTGTGCCAGCCTCATGATCCTTGCTATACCTGAGCCCATTGTTGCAGCCACTGTGTCAATCCATCTCGTTGAGGGCTTTCCCCTTCCTTGTTGACCCTCCACTTTACCAAGCATGATATCCTTCTACAGGGAATGGTTCCTCCTGACAACATGACCAAAGTAGGTGAGACAAAGTCTGGCTGTTCTTGCTTCAAAGGAGCATTCCAACTGCACTTCTTCCAGAAATTATGTTCAAGCCTAATGATCATAATCTAATGAAATTGGTTTTCAGACTTGCTTGGTACCTGTAACTCCTTTTCCCCTCTAATTTCTTCCTTTTGGAATAGGAATGTACATCTTATACCTGTCCCACCATTGTACTCTGGAAGCAGATAACTTGTATCTTGGGTTTTATTATTCTACGGATGGAGTACAGAGTTTTACTTCAAGATGGATCATACCCAGACTGATCCATAGCTGATATAGATGAGTCAAAAGAAGAGATTTTATGCTTATTTTTGTGTTGGCCTGCTGGTGACAAATTCTCTTAGTTTTCCTTCATCTGAAGATGTCTAGAGTTCCCCTTCATCCCTGAAGAGTATTTTCACTGAGGAGGATTCTGAATTGATAGTTCTTTCCTTTACTTTCAAGATTTTTCCTTAGTTTTTAGTTTTCAGAAATCTGACTATTTTATGTGTTGCTGTGGACTTATTTTGGATTTATTTCTAGGCCTTATTCAGCATCTTGGATTGAAGATTTATGTCTTTGGTCACATTTCTGAAGTTTTTAGCCTTTATTTCTTCAAATACTTTTTCAGCTCTGACATCTTTCTCTCCTTCTGGGACTTAAATGACATGAAAGTTGGATCTTTTGTTACAGTCTCATAGATTCTGCTCATTTTCTTTTTCAACATATATTCTCTGTGTTGTTCAGATTGCTTAATTTCTATTGTTCTTTCTACAAATTCACAGATTCTTTCCTCTATTCTTCCATTGAGCTTATCCATTCAGTTTTTTATGTTGATTATTATATTTGTCAGTTCTAAGATTTCTGTTTGGTTCTAATTTATATCTTCTGTTTGTTTGATGAAGCTTTCTGTCTTTTCATTTGTCTCAGGTGTGTGTAGATAATTGCTCATTGAGGGATTTTTACATTAGCTACTTTAAACTTTTTGCCAGGTAATTCTAACATTACTGCCATCTTACCAATTTCATCTACCAATTGTCTTTTCTCCTCATCGAAGTTAAAATGTTTCTGGTTCTTGACATGATGAGTGATTTTCTCTTGAAATCTGGTCATTTGGTGTATTATGTATATCCACCAGCTTCTCCTTGGATGGAAGACTGGGCAATCTACTTTCATAGTGATACTGCCTCGGAAACCTGTGGAGGGATTGCTGTGAGTCAGGTCCAAATCGAAGGCAGTGAATTTGGTTTTTATATTAAGACATTAGATCTTATTTAAACCTATATATATTTAATTTGAAATTTGATTATCTGACTGCTTTTTAAAAATAGGCTAATTATATTTTATTGCTAAGCCCATATATATATATTTTTAATTTTCTACTTAAACCGCTAGTTAATATTAATTTTTTTTCTTCCATCTGATGTTGTTCTTTGTAACATAACAACATTCTCCACTCTCATTCTCTTGAGTAGTGTGATAGTTGGAGTTGTGTGTCAACTTGGCTGGACCACAATTCTGAGTGGTTTAAGCAGTTGTGATGTGGGTTATTCCCATGATGAGATCAGATGTATATGTTTTGAGCAGCCAATCCATTGAAAGGGATTTCCCTAGGAGTGTAGCCTGCTTCTAATATATTTATGGACATCCTGGGAAAAGAGACATTCTTCTGTGGATCGGATCCTGTTATGCTGCTGATCTGTGAGTGAACAATTCACCATGCGGCCTGGTGATCTTGGATTCATCATTCATTGGAGTCAACAGCCGGTATACTGCCTGCCAGCCTTGAGCTCATCAGCCCCTGCAGCTGCGTGAGTAAGGAATAGCTTCCAGCTTGACATTTGATCCAAGAACTTGGAACTTGAGCCATTTTCCTATGATAAATTTCTCTCTCTTTATATGTTGTTGTTAAGTGCCGTCGAGTCGTTTCCGACTCACAGCGACCCCATGCACAGCAGAACGAAACACTGCCCGATCCTGCGCCAGCCCCACAATCCCTGCTATACTTGAGCCCATCATTGCAGCCACCATGTCAATCCATCTCGTTGAAGGCCTCCCCCTCCTTCGTTGACCCTC
>NW_006921627.1:15368033-15388408 GCF_000298275.1 Orycteropus afer afer
GGCGTCCCTGAGTTGTCTCTCCTCACCTGTAAGCCTGGGGCTGACTGCTCTCTCTCTATATATAAATATAAAAACTTTACTGGGTTTGCCTCTCTAGAGAACCCAGCTTAATACAAGTAGTATCTTTTCTTTTAAACATGTAGTAATATCTATTTCTAGAGAAATATTTCAATGATATTACATAAATCTAAGAATAATTGCTATGATAAAAAGTAGTTGGAAGTATACAAAATGTAAGAGGGAAACATACTAAAATTCAAACTCACTGCCGTCAAGTTGGATCTGACTCTTAGCAGTCAAATGCCTTAGGTACTATACCACCAGAGCTCTTAAAAACATAAAAATACATAAACATAAAAAATACAAAAAATAAAAATAAAAAATATAAAAAATAAACAGCAAAAGTTATTTTCAACTAAACCCACTGCTGTTGATTCCAACTCATAGCGACCCTGTAGGACAGAGTAGGACTGCCCCATAGGGTTTTCAAGGCTGTAAATCTTGACAGAAAGCAGACTGCTTCATCTTTCTCCCACAGAAAGGCTGGTGGGTTCCAACCACTCCGACCTTTTGGTTAGCAGCTGAGAACTTTAACTGCTGTGCTACCAGGGCTCCCACTTTCAATTAGGGAGCTCTGGTGGTATAGTGCCTAAGGCTTGTGACTGCTAACCCACCAGCCACTCCTCAGAAGGAAGGTTGGGCAATCTACTTTCAATTAGTCACATTTAATTCAATATTTCAAACAATTCTTTCAGTTATCTCTACTTGTATTATAAACACTATACTAGAAGTGAATTGTACTTTGATAGAATATTTACAGAGGAATGGCTTGACATAAAGCAAACAAATCAAACAACAAACAAACACAACAGACTTTTGGCTGCAAATAAATACTTTTTAAATTATAATTACATTTTTCACATTAAACAATATGTTTGAACTCATATTTTCAACTATTGTTGCACTTACTGCTTTTGTCTATATGAATGTCATCATTGCCACATTTTTTATATAAGATTCCTGAGCACAAATTGGTGAAATAAAATAAACTTTCACTACAATGGATTTCTATTCACATACGGCTTTCTGTCCCTGGGATTATAATTCCGCCAAAATAATTGGCTGGGCCACAGTTTTACAAGGGATTGGTTAGTTTACTATGCAAATAAGGCTTGTAAAATCTTTGCAGGGCTTGGTTTATTACTATGCAAAGTGAGTAACTTTTGTTCTACTAAGGGGATTGATTGGTTCACGGTCATGCTGTGGGATGAAACCTTAAAATTGGTAAGGAGTTTTTATATTAGCAGTGTACCTGACAATGGTTTATGGAGAGAGATAGAGATGGAGAGAATTAGAGGAATAAATTGTAACACTGAAAATGGCAAGAAACTGTGTGAGATGGCAAGAAGTGACTGAAAGACAGCAGAGTCCAGCGACAGTAGGCCCAAGGGGGGACTGGTGCAGCTGGCCAGAGTGAAGGGCGTGGCTGTGGGCATGGCTGAAAAAAAGCTGACAGCTTAGTTGGAACCTGTTCCAATTGGAGAACTTTGTGGTGTCTCCTGAGTTGTTTCTGTTACTTGCAAGTAGATTCTGATCCCAAGTTGTAACCTGTTAGTTCCCAATAAACCATTAACTGTAACTACAGTTTATAAGTTCTGTAAGATACTGCAGCAAATTACTGAACCCAAAGATGGGAAGAATAGTATTGAGGGGAAGGGAGGTAATTAGTGTTAGAGATGATGGGATAGTACAATAGCTTGCAGAAGTTGGATATTTGGGACGTCTTTAACCTCTGCCTTATAGGAACCAGCGTTGTGGTGATTCTTATTACAGAAATAATCCTTTTAAAACTAGAACTTTATTATATAATAAAATATTTAAGGATTATACATAAACTCTATAGTAGATTAATCAAGCCAATCTATTCAATAAGATCAATAATTATTAATAAAATTGGCATTAAATGTTGGCAGTATATAAAGTATGAATAATTATTAAAAGATTTAATATTAACATAATAGACTATCAGAATGGAAGTAAACTTTTTTTTTACAGGAATTTTTAATTATATGACAGCAAAACAACTGTGCTATTATATTAAAACAGATACAACAAAGTGTTAAATTAGGGAGGCAAGGAAAATGTGAGTTTCATTAATGCAAGTCAAATCTACTTTTCATAGGCCATAATAATTCAAAATTAAATATCTTCTAGAAAAGAAAAGCCAAATTATAAACATTGAAATAAAATGTGGGACAACAATAAGAATATGTTATAATATTATGCATGAATATTCACCAAATGAATAGCTTAGGTTAAAAACTGTATAAAGAGGAAACAAGTAATTTTAGCCTGCAGTGGCAGGAGAAATTTCTCAGAGGAGTGGGAGAAAGTAAGTAGAAACTTAAGGCAGAAATAAGTTAATAAATTATATCATTGCATATAAATTTGAGCTGATAAGTGTAATAGAAAGAATAATGTGATGTGTGAAACATTGAAAGAGCAAATGAAACAATCTTGATAATTTAGAAAATGTACGGTGTGATAGAGATACTTAAAGATGATTAAACTATTCATACTGAAAAATAAATCATACTCTTTATCTAGCTGATGTTCTCATAGATCGTATTAACCAAAGTAAGTTTAGCCTTTCTATTTTTCCAAAATGTAGTATAGGCAGTTTCTGGATTAAAAACAAGTTCTGTTCCTAAATCTGTCTTTAAGTCAAATTTGTTTGTAAGTCAGTACAGTTAGGTGCGGTTTGTATCTAATGTCAGTCAAATGTTTATCTTGGTATATGGTGTACCTTTTTATGCACAAAAAACATTAAACAAACATTTCCAAATACACTAAAACATCTTTACCATAATAAAACAGTAATGATAATAATGTTTTTTTTTTTTTTTTTTAATTTCTTAAGCGTTTGTTTTACATTTAACATTACAGGCACATTTAGTTTCCCTCCCCATTTACCATGCCCAATCCTAACCCAGTCTCCTCCCCTCCCTGCCCAGTAACCTTCCCCTCATGCCCCTCATAGTTATGCATTCCTGTTTGTCCTGCATTTCTTCTGTGTGAGTGTTGCCCCTCTTGTATCCCATGATCGACTGCTCCAAGGGATGCATTTCCATAGAGTATGTGGGTGTTTCACCCTAGGTTGAGTGGTCTGCATGTACATTTTGTACACTATTGGGCTGAAAGCCAGCCCTTGGGAGTGAGCTTTATTCCAGGTCCAGAATGTATCCCAGGACCTTAGTATTGAGAGTCTCACCAGACTCCATCTGATCAATAATTCTGATCAATAATAATAATATTTAGATGCATGTTGCAAAGTGGCACCCATTTATTATGAACAGTTGTATGTAACTCAAATTTTTAATATAATAGGCTTTATGGGGGTTGACTCATAACTGCAGGTTGCATGTAAGTCATGCATTCATAACCTGGGACTGCCTGTGTACAAAATATTTCCAAGAATAAATATAACCACGTCTTAATCATCCTTTCACTGGATGTGTTTTATTTATGTACCTATTATTCTTTTTTCCATGCCAATACCATAGATTAACTTCTATTGAACTCTTAAACACTATTGAATATGTCAGTTTAAATTTTTACTTTTCTATTAAAGGAGCCTATGTATGTGTTTCTCATAATCTTGTCATCAATATTCCTTAGAAAACGTTCACTTAAAATTAATGAATTGTTTTGCTGGCCATATAAAACAAGTTTGGTAGTGTTTTTACATCCACTGTGTTCTGTAAAAAGATCGTGCACATTTTCTATTATTATTTTTATTTGCTATTATCATTTTTTATTTGAGTGTTAATATGATTCACCTATGACATCATCTGGGCATGACAATTTTTTAAAAAGGAAAGCTTTTTGATAACAACTTCAGTTTCTTTAATAGATATGTTGTTGTTGTTGTTGTTATGTGCTGTTGAGTCGGACCAGACTCATAGTGAGCCCTCCTTGGGTTTCCGAGGCAGTGTCACTATGGAAGTAGATTGCCTCATCTTCCTTCTGATGAGTGGCTGGTGGATTTGAACCGCCAGCCTTCTGGTTAGCAGTCAAGTGCCTTAGGCACTAGGAAGTATTTTCTGTTTCTACTTGTGTCAGTATTGGTAGTTGTACTTTTCAAGGCTTTTGGCCATTTTATTTAGGTCGTTGACTAAGCTGGTTCTTTATGTTCATTTATTATTCTTTCAATGTCTATAAAATTTGTCCTTAGAGTCAGATTGGCTATAATCTTTATAGAACCCATTCTCCAGGCCTGGACCTTCCACAGTACTTCTGAGTAGGTTGAAACAGATAACGCTTGGGTTGCTAGCTGAGTGCAGATAATCTGTGCTATCCAACAACTTTTGGTCTGTTTATCTTCATGTGGACTCAGCTTGTTCTCTGTTGTTGTTGTTGTTGTTATGTGCCGTCGAGTCAAACGTGACTCATAGCGACCCCTCCTTGGGTTTCCAAGGCAGTATCACTACGGAAGTAGGATTGCCCAACCTTCCTTCTGAGGAGTGGCTGGTGATTTGAACCACCAGCCGCCTGGTTAGCAGGCAAGTGTCTTAGCCATTATGCTACCAGAGCCCCCAGCTTGTTCTCTAGTATCCTTTAATTGCAACTTGCAGGACTCCTTTAGCACTTTTTATAGGGCAAGTCTGCTAGCAATGAGTTCTCTTGGTTTATGTTTAACTGGAAATGTCTCAGTTTTGCCTTCATTTCTGAAGTATAGATTTTTTTTGGATGTAGAATGAATGGGTTGGGAAATTTTCCTATCAGCACTTGGAATTTTAAATATGTAATGACACTATTTAGGGCAGCATATTTCCAAGAAAGTCTGTTTCATATAATTTTTTCCATTATCGCTTACCAGGGTCTGTTGAGTCTAGAATAATCGAGTTCCAGTTATTTTAATCGTGCATCGATTTCTGTAACTATAAACCAAGGAATTTGTGAATATTTAATGAATTAATACATGTAAAACACTTAAAACAATGCCTGGTTGAAAGTCTGTGTTCAATAAATGCTAGTTACATGTCTCACTGGTATTAAACACTATGTTGTGTTCTGCTACTAATCCAAAGTTTTGTGCCACAGAAGCAAGCCCTGATGATCTGACTTTATAAAGATAACTGTTGAGAAAGCTCTATGAAGCAATTCTATTCTGTAAAACATGGGGTTGTCATGTAGCAGACTCAATTTGACTACAACAGGTTTGTTTCATTCTTGGATGGCATTTCATAGCTTTGATGTCTACGGTGCACCTGACCCAAGCATGATAGTTTCAAATTTCCTCAAATACATGCAAAAAATGATAATGAAAAGGAAGACCAACGGAATTGTGCATTTGAATTATGATGAAGAAAAATAATGAATACACTAAGTCCCCAAGTTATGAATGACTGACCTACAGACAACTCATACTTCCCCCTTAATGTGAAGTAAATTGCCCTTACTTTGAAACGATTGAACAAACCCCTACTTGCAACTACTCTTTACAATAATCAATTTACTTTCTGCATGTGCAGCTTTTAAATCATTGAAAAGTCTTTGAGTCTTATCTTGCACAAATCTAAGGCTAATTGAGAATAGTGGGCACATGTTGTGACTTCCTTACAAATTTGACTTAAACATGCACTTAGGAATAGATCTTGTTTTTAACCTGGGGACTTCCTGTATGGCCTAGATTACCAGAAGAATTAACAAACCTATCTTAGAGGAAGTACAGCCATAATGATCCTTAGAAGCGAGAATAGTGAGACTTGATCTCATTTACTTCGGACAGATTATCAGGAGGGACCAATCCTTGGAGATGGACATCGTGCTTGGTAAAATAGAGGATCAGTGACAAATAGGAAAACCCTCAACAACATGAATTGACACAGTGGCTGCAACAATGGGCTCAAACATACTTACTATTGTGAGGATGGCACAGGACCTCACTTGTCCTGAGAAAGCAATCTTTGGATGGTCAAACAGCTATAATTACTCCCTCCTACCACCTATCCCCTCTCTGCTTTAATCTTTGGACTTTAGAACAAATCATTACCTCTCACTCTTTGAAAACTAATATTTTGTCTAAATAAACAGCAGAGCTAAAGAGATACAATTCCAGATGCCAGTACCATGTCTGAGTACCCCATATCTCTAGTAGTGAGATGGGAAAATTTGTATGCACTCTGTGTAGTTAAATGTACAACCCTGGGATAAAGAACCTGGTTTGGGAAGATCATGGGGCCCTTGGTCCATGGTGCAAAGAGAAAGGACATTCATGGAAGTTTTCAATTCTGTCAGACAGCTTTTGAGCCAGGGGGACTGCTAATGATAGAACTTTTCCTGTTGTTCACTATCTGTTGTCTGTGAATAATATAAATGACTTTTACTATTGTCAACATCATCTGTGTGTCTTGTGTGTATGACCTGATTAGGACAAATGAGCATAACATCAGTGGAACAGTTGGTGCAACTGGGTAGCTTTATCATCCCAGGACTTTGGAGGGTACTTGGGATGTAGAGACAGCCTTTTAGAATACTTGTGTGTGCAACACAACTGAGCAATGTTCCATTTTGTATACATAGGGTAGCTATGAGTCAGAATTGACTTGATGACACCTAACAGCAACAACATTTCGTAGCTTAATTACTGATGAACAATTGCTGTCACTGTAATTTTCTGAACCAATTAGAATTTACACTCTGTTTTGAGAGATGATGTCTATCTCTCTGAAACAGCATGCCTATATGAAAGACTAGAATCCAATTTATATTAGGAAAGACAACTCAAGGAACTGGCAACTGGGTAGGAATTCAACAGTGTCTGCAATGGTTATTGAAAAAAATAATAATAATAATAGCCAAGAAGAGGAAACTTTGTTAACTGATCTTCATAATCAACCTCAGGAACTTTATGTCCCTTACTTACATTTGTCTTCATCTCCTAACAGGAAACTTCAAAACCACATCAGATATCATGAAAATTAAAAATATATATATTGCTGTTCTCCAGCCACCATAGAAAGTTTTTCCATGATGTAAAGTTCAGAGTGGGTGGGTGGGAGTAGTAGTATCAGACTTAAAAAAAAAAGAGAAAAGAACTACAGCACATCAATACTAAAACTTGGAGTGGAGAATGCCTAACAGATTGATGTCTTGTGGAATAAATGGCAGAGCTCTGGACTGAAAATCGTAAATGGATTTAACTTGAAACATGACTGCTGCTAATGCATGAACTTAGGGAAGTCACTAATTTTCACTTAATTACATTCATTTTTTCATCCTTTTACTTTCAAACTATTTGTGTCTTTGAATCTAAAGTATGCCTCTGTATACAGCATATGTTGTTATGTGCCGTCAAGTCAAACCCGACTCATAGCGACCCCTCCTTGGGTTTCCTAGGCAGTATCACTACGGAAGTAGGATTGCCCAACCTTCCTTCCGAGGAGTGGCTGGTGGGTTTGAACCACCAGCCGTCTGGTTAGCAGGCAAGTGTCTTAGCCACTATGCTACCAGAGCTCCCACACAGCATATAGTTGGGTCTTTTCAAAATTTTTGTCTGCTATTTGATTGGAGTGTTTAATTCCTTTATATTTAATGCAATAACTCATATGTTAGAATTTAATGTCTCATTTGCTGTTTGTTTTTGCTGTTTTATGTCTTTTCTATCCTCTATTTTTACATTAATTCCTTCTTTTCTACTAAATAGATATTTTCTAGTATGTAATATAATTATTTTGTCATTTCACTTATTATACTTTCTGAATTATTTTCTTAGCTACTGTCCTGGGGATTACAATTAATACCCTGACTTATAATGATCTATTTTGTATTAATATTATCTTATTTTCAATAATATGCAAAGACTTTGCTGCTACATGGGTCTGTTCCATACCCCCTCCTCATGATATGGGAGTCACAAATTTCATACTTCCACTTATGTATCCATCAATTAGATTTATAACTATATCTTTAAGCAGTTGTTTTTTTAAATCAGGAGAAAAATCATTATAACAAAAATGCACATTTATATTGGTATTTATATTTACCTAAGTAGTTACCTTTGTATATCGTCTGTATTTTTTGAGCATTCGTTTGTTTTTGTGTTCATATGCTATGGAGTCTCTCTAAATGAACACAGAAACAAACAAACGTTCAAGAAATACAGACCACAGTAAAGGTAACTTCTTAGAGTCAGATTGGCTATAATCTTTATAGAACCCATTCTCCAGGCCTGGATCTTTCACAGTTCTGCTGGGTGGGTTGAAACAGATAACCTTTGAGGTGCTAGCTAAGTGCAGATGATCTGTGCTATCCAACAACTTTTGGTCTGTTTATCTTCATGTGGACTCAGCTTATTCTCTGTTGTTGTAGTTATGTGCCATCGAGTTGGACCAACTCATAGCGACCCCTCCTTGGGTATCCGAGGCAGTATCACTACGGAAGTAGGTTGTCTAACCTTCCTTCCGAGGAGTGACTGGTGAGTTTGAAGCTCCAGTCTCTGGTTAGCAGGCAGGTGCCTTAGGCACTATGCCACCAGAGCTCGTACAGCTTATTCTCTGTTGTTGTTGTTGTTGTTATGTGCCGTGGAGTCAGATCTGACTCATAGCGACCCCTCTTTGGGTTTCCGAGGCAGTATCACTATGGAAGTAGATTGCCCCATCTTCCTTCCTGGGAGTGGCTGGTGGGTTTGAACTGCCAGCCTTTTGGTTAGCAGTCAAGTGCCTTAGGCACTACGCTACCAGAGCTCCCACTTATTCTCTAGTAGCCTTTAATTGCAACTTGAAAGACTCCTTTATCTCTTTTTATAGGGCAAGTCCGCTAGCAATAGTTTTTGTTTAACTGGAAATGGCTCAGTTTTGCCTTCATTTCTGAAGTATAGATTTTTTTTTTGGATGTAGAATTAATGGGTTGGGAACCTTTTCCTATCGGCACTTTGAATTTTAAATATGTCATCACACTATTTAGGGCCTTCATGGTTCCTAATGAGAAAAAAAGCTGTTGATCTTGTTGAAGATCACTTGTATGTAAGGAATTACTTCTCTTTTCTGGTATTAAGATTATTTGTTTCTGGTTTTTGGTAGTTTGATTATAATGTGTATAGTAGTGTATAGTGTTTGTTTAGTACTTTCCTAAATTAATTCCTTAAAGTCTTTATTCCTTATTAAGTATGGCCTCTGAGTTAGTTTAGTGGTCAGCTAAAGATTAGACATATTTTCTTAAATGTCTAGAACCAATGAAGCTCCCAGCCTTTGCTAAGGGACTTTGTGTGTGTACCAGAGTGTACCTTCTGTGTTGAGACAGTCAGTTTACCTCTGTGGCTTAGCCTTCATTTCCTGCTTGCACAGAGTCATAACATCAACCAGAGGTGAGAGTTTAGGGCCTCCTCTGGTCTATCTGGGCATTTGCACAGCCCTACACGTGCACCTAGCCTTTTAGATGTCTAGAAATATGTCAGAGCTTTTCTAAGCCCCCAGTGGATAGCTAATCTCCTGATTTTATTTTTAAATTTCATGGTCAACTTATTCTTTGCCCCAGCTATTATTATCATCTCAGGAAGCTGTGATGTTAAACAATTGCTACTTTAAAAAAGAAAAAGCTTTTTCTTTTTTTGACAGATGCCTCAGGGGAAAAGATTGTGCTAAGAAAACTATATTTCAGGTCAAAGACAGATAAATTCTCAAGTGGGAGTTTTCAGAGAATTGCCCTGGATTTAAAATAATGACATTACTCTGAGAATGGTGCTTTTGGGGACCTGCAAATCCTTCAGTACCTGCTAGGCTGCTAGTTTTCACAGTTGCTATAGTTATAAAATTGTTGATGTCACTTTGAAGACTAAGGTGTACCTGCCCCAAGTCATGGTTTTTTCAATCATTTTATATACTTGTGAAAACTGGACAATGAAAAAAGAAGGCTAAACTATTATTGCTTTTGAATTATGGTGTGAGGAAAGAATATTGAATATACCAATGACTGCCGGAAGAATGAACAAATCTGTCTCGGAAGAAGTATAACCAGAATGCGCCTTAAAGTGAGGATGGCGAAACTTTGTTTTACACACTTTGGAAATGTTATCAGGAAGGACAAGTTCCTAAAGAAGGTCATCATATTTTGTAAAGTTGTAGGTCAGTGAAGAAAAGGAGGACTTTCAAAGAGATGGATGGACATAATGGGTGCAACAATTGCTTCTAGCATAACAGCAATTGTGAGGATGGGGCAGGACCAGGCAATGTTTTGTTCCGTTGTATATAAGGTCAGTATGAGTTGGAACCAACTTGACAACTCCTTATAACAACAACAAATAGAAGCACGCTTGGAATTTCCTCTAGAGTCTTAGAGAAGTGTTATGTAAAAAGTGGAGTTAAATCTCAAATGTGAATGCTAGGATAAGTTTGCCACATGAAAAAAAGCAGAAAGGTTTTTCAAATGGATGTAAACAATGTAAGTCTCAGAGTGAAAGCATAGCCCATTAGATTAGCTGAAAGAAATCCAGGAAGCTGGAATAAAGTCAGCCTTAGGAATAATGAATGCATCTGAAGATACAAAGTCAGAACATAAATACAGTTCTGTTAAGTGGTTTGGATTTTTTCTAAGTGTAAAGGGATGTCTCTAAATGATTATAACTAGGGGACCAACTGGTGTCAGATATTTGTATTAGAAGTATTACTAAGACTGAGTGATGCAAGATGAACGAGAGTGAACTATTACCATAGAGGGGTGACTGTGGTCAAAACCATTGTGGTAGCAGTAGATGCAAAGTGAAGTTTTTGACTCAAAGACATGGTTACTAACCAAACCAAAGCTACTGCTGTCAAGTCAGGTCCTACTCATAGAGACCCCTCCTTGGGTTTCTGAGGCAGTATTACTATGGAAGTAGATTGCCCAATTTTCCTTCCAAGGAGTGGTTGGTGAGTTTGAACCGCCAGCCTTCTGTTTAGCAGTTGAATGCCTTAGGCACTCGCAACCAGAGCTCCTATAAAGACATGGTTAGGAAGGAGAATTTATGACTGATGGATAAGGTGATACAAGAAGACATACAGCAAGAAAGAGTCAGGGACAGACTTTATGTTTTTATTCAGACAATTGTGGATGATATTCCTTTAAATGAGATCGATAATACAGGATAAAGCTCAGATTTGAGAGAAAATCACAATGGTGAGTTCAACATCTGGAATCTGTGAAAGATTCAAATGACTATTTTAAATAAACATTTGTATATATGGATCTAGCCGTAAGAAAATGAGTCTGATGAAGAAAATGTTTTATACGTTTTGGGCATATCTTTATCATCATTTAGGAAGTAATTTTCCATATGCTGTGGATGTTGCGATGTGTCCTCATTCAGGACCGAAGAACTTCTATTCTCATCTTCTGGGAGTTGGTATCTGGAGGCATTCATCTGAATCTCTCAGGAATGTCTCTCAGGCAAAGAGAGCTGCATTGCTCAAAGTCCCACTCTCTCCCTAGGGCCACCTTCATCAAATGACTGATTCATGTGGGACTGTGGAAGTCTGGACTTTCATTAATCTGGACTTTTCATAAATCTGAAGAGCCACTCAGCTCCACAATGCCTTGTGGGATCAACAAAAGCATTTATTGTGACTGCACGACACCCCTTTGCCCAATTCTTTTTTATTTCTCATCCATAGGTGTTAATTGGAGAGCCCTCCCCAATAAAAAATCTGCTTGAAAAACTCCATCTTGGAATGTTTCCTGTGAAATCTGATCTGAAATATAATCTGAAAACATATTAGAGACATAGCCTAGTGGAAAAGAGGAGGTTCATCTTTGACTTTACTTGTGTCTGAAATTTTTTTGGCCAATAATAATGAATATTTTGACTCAATAAACAATGAAAATAAACATTTTGTGCATAAATTATAAGATTTGTACAAACCCTATCATGAGTTATAGAAAAACAATAGCAAAAAAAAAAAAAAAAGGACTCTATATACTGAGGTCAGAGTATTGTTGTTGTTATTTGCCATGGAGTCGGCCCCGACTCCTAGCGACCCCTCTTTGGGTTTCCGAGGCAGTTATCACTATGGAGGTAGGATTACCCAGAGGTCAGAGTATAGAGATACACATTTTATGTCATCAGCAGCTCAGATTATCTTTCTTAATTTCACTCCAGAAAATCGTTATTCAACCATGATGACAGTGATTAAAATGAGGCAATGTTCGTGGATACTCTAACATTCAGTGGTTGGGGCCTTTCTTTTATTTCATCATGTAAGAGTCCTTAATGAAATTTTATTATTTTGGTTAAGAATTATAAATATTCTCTTGATAAATCCATTTGTGGATTAGACTGTTCTGTCATGGGAATATACTCAACAACTGTGGCAGTTTAGGGAGGTCTCCAGCTGATTTTACTCCATACCCCCTTTCCTTGTTGAGGCATAAGACTTTTCCTTCTGTCCTCCTTCCCAATACTTTCCCTTAATAATATATTTGTGGCTGCTCATAGAGATTCCAAAGAGGAGACTTTTGGGAGTAGTTGGAAGGGGACAAAGCAAAGTCCAGGTTTTAGGAATATGTACTTTTCAATTTTCATTAAAGTCTCAGAATTCATTTTCCTCCAAATAAGGATATAACTTCTACGCAGCTGTTTCCGGTACACGTTTCTCAGTTTCACAACAAGAGCTGTGCAATTTATAGGAAGTCAGTTTCATTTCTTTTCTTAGAAATAAAAGTTACAAATTTCAAGAGTATTTTTTTTTTATTTTGATAGTGGAAATTTACAATTTCATTCAAGGTGTATGAAAAAGAGGTGTCTAGTTAAGTTCATACTTGGCAACTCTGCTTACTATAAGATAACCCTGATATAGAATATATGTCAAACTAGCAAATAACTAAATTAACCTAAAGTAATATAAAATAAAAATATTAATAAAGCACATAAAGATAGGACCCAATGTCTCCTGAAATCCAGTGAAGCAACAAATTGCTTTTCTTAAATCGTTTGTTTCCATATGAGCACTAAGAGTTTAGGATAGGGAAATTCAATTAATCCCCTTTGTAACTAGACAAAAGTGAAACCAATGTCTTTTGTTCCACCTGTGTGACTTGGCTAATTTAGCTAATAAAATACTCCCTTGCAATTAAGTCCACTGTTCTGCCTATACTATACCTGCAATTGGACAGGTCTATCTAACTGTGTAATAATAAATAACCCTGCTGAAATGTCTCATTTTGAAATTAATGTTCCACTCTTAACAGACTCTTGTAGTCAGTGCTTCACTTCAAACTTTCTGTCAGGATCACTAATGACTTTCATTTTACAAAACTCAATGGCTGATTCTCTGGATTTTTTCTTCTTTCTTCTCTTCTCCTTTCTCCTCTCCCTTTTTCCCTCCCTCCTCCTCCTCTCTCTCTCCTTTTCCCTCTCGCCTCTTTTCTATTTCCTCTTTTTCTCTCTGTTTTGATTTCCTGAAACAGGTCTGTCTTTCTATGTCACTGGACATTCCCTCTGTCACCTCTATAGAATCCTTTCTTTCTCTAGCTACAATTAGTTGTAAGAAAATCTCATCTAGCCCCATGGTATAAACGCTATCCAAGTTCTTATAACTTACTGATACTTTTCAGCCATGACCTCTTTCCTATATTCGACACTTGTCTAATACATTGGTCTTAGCCTCTCTATTTCAGTGTCAAATAGGGCATCTTAAACTTAAAATATCCAAAACTATTCTCCAAATTTTGCATCTTATTCAAGCTTATTCTGAAGTTTTTCATAACTAAATAAGTAGTAGCTTTATCTTTCTGGTAAAAGATCAGAATACCCTGACTCATCTTTGTCTGCTCTGGGTTTCTCTTTTGGTTCTTTTTCTCAAAATATATACAGAATCACCATCTTCACTGTTTTTGCTATATTTCAAACGAACACAAACTTTTTACCTGGATTATGGCAAAAGCATTGTAACTGGTAATCTTTCTGTTTCTGTCCTTACAGAAACTTTCAAAGCAATTCCCTGTGTTTATGCCTTGATCCTTCCAAGGTACTTCCTCACCACCTGAATTTGCATACAGTTCTTTTATTTCTTTGTTTATTTTCTTCCATTATAATGTAAGCTCTGTGAATGCATCAGTTTTGCTGTATGCACTATTGTATTCTTAATGGCTAGAGCGTGATAAAGCACATAATATTGTTAGATGCCCTGGAGTTGGCTGCAAGTCACAGGGACCCTATGTACAACAGAATGAAATCCTTCCTGTTACTGCACTAGCCTCACAATCATAGTGACTGCACACTGTATCAGTCTCATTAAGAGTCTTCCCCTTTTTTTTTTTTTTACTGACACGCTACTTTACCAAGCGTGATATTCTTCTCCAGGGATTGGTCCCTTCTGAAAACATGACTAAAGCACAAAAGACTATGTCTAGCCATTCTTGCTTCTAAGGAGCATTCCAGCTGTACTTCTTCCAAGACAAATTTGTTCATTCTTCTAGCATCCATAGTACATTCAATACTCTTTGCCAATACCACAATTCAAATGCATCTATTCTTTTACTGTCTTCCTTATTCATTGTCCAGCTCTCAGATGCATATGAGGTGATTGAAAATACTTTGGCTTGGATCAGGTGTACCTTAGTCTTTAAAGTGGTAATTCTGCTCTTTAATAGTTTAAAGAAGGTTTTTTTTTTTTTTTTTTGCAGCAGATTTGTCCAATGCAGTATATCATTTGATTTCTTGACTGCTGCTTCTGTGGGTGTTGATTGTGGATCTAAGTATAACACAATTTTGACAACTTCTATCTTTTCTCCATTTATTGTGATGTTGCTTATTGGTGCACTTGTGAGGAGTTTCGTTTTCTTTATGTTGAGATATAATCTATACTGAAGGCTGTAGTCTTTGATCTTCATCAGTAAGTGCTTCAAGTCTTCCTCACTTTCCACAAGGAATGTTGTGGCATCTGCATATTGCAGGTTATTGATGAGCCTTTCTCCAATTCTGATGCCATGTTCTTCTTCATATAGTCCAGCTTCTTGGATTATTTGCTCAGCATACAGATTGAACAAGTATGGTGAAAAGATGCAATCCTGACATACACCCTTCCTGATTTTAAACCATGTTCCCATATCCCCTTGTTCTGTTTGAATGACAACCTCTTGGTCTATGTACAGGTTCTGCATAAGTTAAGTGTTCTGGAATTCCCATTCTTAGTATTATCCATAATTTGTTATGATCCACAGTCAAATGCCTTTGCATAGTCTATAAAACACAGGTAAACATCTTTCTGGTATTCTTTGCCTTCAGCCAAGATCAATCTGACATAAGCAATGATATCCCTTATTCTATGTTCTCTTCTGAATCCAGCTTGAATTTCTGGCAGTTCCCTGTTGATATACTACTGCAACAATTTTTGAATTATTTTTGGCAAATTTTCACTCATATGCAATATTAACCATATTGTTCGATAATTTCTTAAATCTGTTGGATCACCTTTCTTTGGAATGGGCGCACATGTAGATCTCTTCTAGTCAGTTGGCCAGGTAGCTGTCTTCCAAATAATAGATGTTCAATAATTATTTTTGACTTAACTTAATGAGTAAATGAATGTGCCCATATCATAGTGAGTGGCAAAGTGAGTGGATTAGAGGGTGGCAGAATCAAAAAAAGGTGATCAGAGAAGGGTTCTCTGAGTAGGAGACTTCAAGGCTACTCATTTGTAGCTATAGTAATGCCTATGAGAGAATAAAACACATAGAAGGGGCATACAGATATCATTCATGTCCATGAAATAAGACGTAGAAGTCTTCTGACTTTGGGGTACCACATAACTCTTTATTTGCACCTTGTTTTTCAAGGTACCATGACTTTAGGAGGGAAACAGACTCCACTCCAGAGGCAAGAAAGGGAGGGAATGCTGGGGATGACAAAGCAGCAGGACCCAGGTTAGGGGAGGATGGAGAGGTTTTGAACAGCTAAAGGAGATGAACTTGTCTCTCAGTTTGTCATACTGTGGTGGATTGTGCATTGCTGTGAGGCTTGAGGCTGTGTCACTGGTGTTTCGAATGCCAGCAGGGTTGCACATGGTGCATAGGTTTCAATGCAGCTTATAGACTGAGGCAGACTAGAAAGAAGGAAGAGGCCATCCACTTCTCAAAAAATTGGCCAGGGTAAACCTTATGAATGGCAGAGAAACACTGTCTGATACATTACTGCACAACTTTATGAATAACCCAGAAACTGTCTGATACAGTGTAGGAAGATGAGCCCCTTAGGTCAGAAGGCACTCAAAATATGACTGGAAAGAGCTGCCTCATCAAAGTAGAACCAATCTTAATGATACGGATAAAGTAAAGCTTTCAGGACCTCCATTTGCTGACATGGCACGACTCAAACTGAGCAGAAATACTTGCAAACATCCATTAATAATTGTAACATGGAATGTATCAAGTATGAATCTAGGAAAATTGAAAGTGTCAAAAATGAAATGGAACACATAAAAATTGATATCTTGGGCATGAGTGACCTGAAATGGACCAGTTTTGGCCATTTTGAATCAGACACCATATAATCTGCTATGTTAGAAATGGCATTTTGAAAAGGAATAATGTGGAATTCATCATCACAAAGGATGTTTCAAGATCTGTCCTGAAGTACAATTCTGTCAGTGATAGGATAATATCCACATGCCTACAAGGAAGACCAGTTAATACAACTGTTACTCAAATTTACTCACCAACCACCAAAGTCAAAGATGAGGAAATTGGAGATTTTTTTTTTTATCAACTTCTGCAGTCTGAAATTGACTGCAATTGGAAATGCAATCAAGATGTGTTAATTATCACTCATGAGTGGAATGCATAAGTTGGAAACAAAGAAGAATCACTGGTAGTTGGAAAATTTGGCTTTGGTGATAGAAATAATGCTGGAGATTGCACGATACAATTTTGCAGGACCAACAACTTATTCATTGCAAATGCCTTTTTTCAACATAACAAACAGTGGCTACATATGTGGACTTCTCCAGATGGGGTACACAGGAATCAAATTGACTACCTCTGTGATAAGAGGCAATGGAAAAGCTCAATATCTTCAGGCAAAATAAGAGCAGGAACTGATGATTGTGGAACAGACCATCAACTGCTCGTATGCAAGTTCAACTTGATGTTGAAGACAATTAAAACAAGTTCATGAGAGCTAAAATATGACCTTGAATATATCCCTCCAGAGTTTAGAGACCATCTAAATAATAGATTTGATACATTGAACACCAATGACTAAAAACCAGAAGAATTGTGAGATGACATCAAGAGCATCATCCATGAAGAAAGCAAGAGGTCATTAAAAAGATGAGAAAAGAAGAAAAGACTAAAATGGATGTCAGAAGAGACTCTGCAACTTGCCCTTGAATGGAGAGTAGCTAAAGAAAATGGAAGAAATGACAAGATAAAAGAGCTGAACAGAAGATTTCAAAGAGCAGCTCAAGCAGACAATGCCAATTGCTATAATGAAATGTGCAGAGACCTGGAGTTAGAAAACCAAAAGGGAAGAACATGTTCAGCATTTCTCAAGCTGAAAGAACTGAGGAAAAAAGTTAAGCCTCAAGTTGCAATATTGAAAGATTCTATGGGCAAAATATTGAATGATGCAGGATACATCAAAAGAAGATGGAAGGAATACAGAGTCACTGTACCAAAAAGAACTGGTCGATCTTCATCCAGTTTAGGAGGTGACATATGTTCAAGAACCAAAGGTATTGACAGAAGAAGTCAAAGCTTCACTGAAGGAACTGGCAAAGAACAAGGCTCCAGGAATTGACAGAATACCTATTGAGATGTTTCAACAAATGGATGCCCTATTAGAGGCACTCACTTGGTTATGGCAAAAGATTTGGAAGACAGCTACCTGGCCAACTGACTGGAAGAGATCCATATTTGTACCCACTGCAAAGAAAGGTGATCTCACAGAATGTGGAAATTATCAAACAATATCATTAATATTGTATGTAAGTAAAATCTTACTGAAGATAATTCAAAAATGGTTGCATCAGTATACTGACAGAGAACTTCCACAAATGCAAGCTGGATTCAGAAGAGGATGTGGAACGAGGGATATCATTGCTGATGTCAGATGGATCTTGGCTTAAAGTAAAGAATACCAGAAAGATGTTTACCTGTGTTTTATTGACTATGCAAAAGCATTTGATTGTGTGGATTGTAACAAATTGTGGATAACATTGAGAAGAATGGGAATTATAGAATACTTGATTGTTATTATGAGGAACCTGTACATAGATCAAAAGGCTGTCATTCGAATAGAACAGGGTGACACTGCATGGTTTAAAATCAAGAAGGGAGTGCATCAGGGTTGTATCTTTTACCATACTTATTCAATCTATATGCTGAGCAAATAATCTGAGAAGCTGGACTATATGAAGAAGAATGTGGCATCAGGATTGGAGGAAGAATCATTATCAACCTGTGATACGCTGATGACACAACTTTGCTTGCTGAAAGTGAGGATGACTTGAAGCATTTATTGATGAAGATTGAAGAATACAGTCTGCAGTATGGATTATATCTCAATATAAAGAAAAGAAAAATCCTCACAACCTGATCTATAAACAGCATCACGATAAATGGAGAAAAGATTGAAGTTGTCAAAGACTTCACATTGCTCAGTTCTACAATTAACACCAATGCGCCAATGGAAGCAGCAGTCAGGACAACAGGCAATGTATAGCACCAGGCAAATCAGCTGCAAAGGACCTCTTTCAAGTGCTGAAATGAAAAAATGTCTCCTTGAGGACTAAGGTGCACCTGACACAAGCCATGATTTTTCAATCGCCTCATATGCATGTGAGAGCTGAACAATGAATAAGGGAGACCGAAGAAGAATTGATGCTTTTAATCTGTGGTGTTGGCAAAGAATGCTGAAAGTACTATGAACTGCTAAAAGAACTAACAAATCTGTCCTGGAGGAAGTACAGCTGACATGCTCCTTGGAAGCAAGAATGGCCAGACTTCGTCTCACCTACTTTGGTCATGTTGTCAGAAGGGACCATTCCCTGGAGAAGGATGTCATGCTTGGTAAGGTGGAGGGTCTATAAAAGAGGGTAAGGCCCTCAACGAGATGGATTGACACAGTGGCTGTGGGGATGGGCTCAAGTATAGCAAGGATCATGGAGCTGGTGCAGGATGGGGCAGTGTTTTGTTCTGGGGTGCATACGGTCACTATGAGTTGGAGACGACTGGACAGCACCTAACAACATGGTTTTGTAGCCCTAAAAGCTTCAATTTCAGTGGTTTATTGTATATCAAACATGAGGGTGCAGAACAATCTCCTGTCTTCCCCCCCTCCCCCAAGAAGGTGATATTGGTGGTCTCCTGGCAGGGAGTCTGGTCTGAACATTGAAACATTTTCATACAGCTTGTATCATATTGATTCCTCATTTTGCATTTAAACTTTAAAGACTTCGTGTTTGTATCAAGTCTTCTCATATGTTCTTCATAGAAGGATGATGGAAGTTCAAGTAGGCAGCTGAGATAGTGTAAAGGTGAACATGGCTTTTTTATCAGATTTAGTCAGGCTTGGCTGATTGACAATATTAATCTTCACAACCAGTCTGACTTTCCCAAAATTAGAAATTAAGTTAAGGACTGACTGGTGATTGTATTTTAGTTCGGGAAGACACTATTATTGTTGTTGTTGTAGTTATTTAATATCTGATCATTGAAAACCCTGCAAAAATCTTGATTTAGAAGAAAAGAAATTTTGACTCTTCTGCTGTAATTATTCTTCTAGTTAAATCTTAGAATTATTCTGTCTGATATTGACAAGGTCGTTAATAACCTGTTACTAAGCTCTGTAGTGGAATCTCAGAAGAATTTGACCCACTGGTCTTTCTGCATTCCTTTATACCTTTTCTTTTGGGGGCTAGAAAAGGACTATTAAGACCATTAGCATTGAAACCACTATTTTTACCACCTCTGGCACTTCCATGACCTCTACCACCACCTATTTTCTCAGTGGATTATGTATATATGTTTTCCTTTGTCCCATATTACCATTCTTAAGTGCTTTTTCCAAACTAGTCCTCAATTTAAATATAATATAATGTTTTCTATGTGATGTGATTTAACACTGGTGGACTTACATAACTATATTATTTTATGAACCTGCATTGAAATTTCATGTTCTTGATTAGATTTCTATAGTTAATTTCTTCCTCTAAGTTAGTCTTTCCTTGTAGACTTGGAAAATCAATTTTAGTCCATTACCAAAATTATGCATATCCATTCATAGGATGCATTAGGATAGACCTAAATTTTATTTTTCTTTTCTTTTTTTTTTAATTAGGATTTGGGTGAAGATTTACAGAGTAAATTCACTTTTCATACAGCAGTTCACATATACTTTGTCT
>NW_006921627.1:15395528-15400999 GCF_000298275.1 Orycteropus afer afer
ATTCTTCTGCTAGTTGGGGTTTAGTCCAAATCTGCATCCTTTCCTTCAAGGCTCAGGGGTCCAAGATTATCTTCTGTGTCTGTATTTATTGGTTTCCCTTTTCTTTGTTGAAGAGGGTCTGTGCAATCCTTCTGCCTAGTCCGCCATCTTGCCCCGCCTTCTCTTATTTTTCTTTAAACAAAAATTAAACAAAGAAGTTGAAATACTAGGATATTGAGTAAATTAGAACTAAATGTAGATTTTATTTTCTTTTAACTGCTTTTAACTCAGACCAATATAAAACATGCATATTAGAGAAGTTGCTTTCGTATGTCTGCTGTTAAATTTGCTACTTTCCTTTTCAAATGCTCCAGCCACAATTTTTGGAATAGTAAGCTACATGGCTTTGTTTACAATTGGCAACTGTTTAAAAAGGTAGTGCGAAAGTTATCAGCCTTTTGACTACCTAACCTTCAGGAAAAATGCCCTGTTGCGCAGTATTTAAGTACTTATCTGCTAACCAAAAACTTTGTAGTATGAACCCACCCAAGGGTTCTGCTCTGCAGAAGAAAGACCTGGTGATCTGAAAGATTTCAGCTAACAAAATCCTATGGGGCAGTTCTGCTCTGCCACATGGGGTCACTATGAGTTGGAAATTGACTCAAAGTCACCAAACAACAATAAGCTGTAATGATCTTCATTACCTCATTCGAATAATACTAAAAGAGCATATCCTACTTTGTTTTCTTAGCAGAACATTAAACAGGAGTAAACACCATTTTGGACAATGCATTTCCAGAAAAAATGAAAGCATCACATGTTCTATTTGTTGCAATTTTTCTAATGTAACTTTTTAGAAAAGGTTCAGGAAGATCTTAGTGTGATTTAATTCAGTACAATCAATACCTAATAGACATGAGGGAGCTCTGGTGGCGTGGTGCCTAAGGCATTTGACTGCTAACCAGAAGGCTGGTGGTTCAAACCTACTAGCTACTCCTCGAAAGGAAGGTTGGGCAATTTACTTCCATAGTGATACCACCTTGGAAACCCAAGGACGGGTAACTATGCTTTGGATCCAACTCAACAGCGGTGAGTTTGGTTCTTTGGTAACAGATATGAGTTATTAATTCCATTGTTTACTCCTTAAAGAAAGAACCTTATTACTTATACAGCAATGTAAAAGCTTTTAGCCTGTTAAAGGGGACTTGACATGAAAGATTTAGACATTGAGAGTATTCCAACTTAAATGTCTATAAACAAGTTATATCTTATTAGCATATTTAAGCGAAAATATGTTTATGAAGTCATAATTAGTTTATGGCATATGTACTTTTCATGTAGTAATACTGAGAAAAAGAGAGTAATTTATTACTGGCTTATGGGGAATTTACTTCTTTACAGTTGAATTACTAATATACATCCTTATTATTTAAAGCCATATACTTGAAATGCTAACCAGAGGCTGGCGTTCAAACCCACCAGCCACTCCTTGGAAGGAAGATGGGGCAATCTACTTCCATAGTGATACTGCCTTGGAAACCCAAGGAGGGGTCGCTATGAATCAGGTCTGACTCAATGGCACATAACAATAATATACTTGAAATGCATATTTAGTTTTCTCACATGGTATTTAATAATATGGAAAAATTCTAAATATAAATGACTTAAAATCATTTATTTTATTTTAATAATTTTAACTTTTGCTGGTTAAGAAGGCAATCATTAAAACTAAAATTTGAAAGATGAGTTCAGGATCCTTGATATATGACAAACCTGATAAATGAGGGCAGACATTACTGTTGTTATGTTGTTCTTAGGTGCCTTTGAGTCAGCTAATACTCATAGCGACCCTATAGAACAGAATGAAACACTGTCCAATCCGGTGACAGACTCACAGTCCTTGCCACACCTGAGCCCATCGTCACAGCCACTGTGTCAATCTATCTCCTTGAAGGCCTTTCCCTTTTTCATTGACCCTCCACTTCACCAAGCATGATATCCTTCTCTAGGGAATGGTCCCTTACGACAACATGACCAAAGTAGCTCAGATAAAGTCTCGCCATTCTTGCCTCCAAGGAGCATTGGAGCTGCACTTTTTCCAGGACAGATTTGTTAGTTCTTCTGGCAGTCCATGGTACTGTTAGTTTTCTTCGCTAATACCACAATCAAAAGCATCAACTCTTCTTTGGTCTTCCTTATTCATTGTCCAGATTTCATATGCATATGAGGCAATTGAAAACACTATGGCTTGGGTTAGGTGCACCTTAGTCTTCAAAGAGCTATCTTTGCTCTTCAGCAGTTTAAGCAGGTTTTTTTTTCTTTCCAGCAGATTCATCCAGTGCAATACATTGTCTGATGTCTTGACTGCGGTTCCATTAGTGTTGATTGTAGAAGCAAGTAATATGAAATCTTTGATAACTTCAATCTTTTCTCCATTTATTGTGATGCTGCTTATTCGTCCAGTTGTGAGGATTTTTGTTTTCTTTATGTTGAGATGTAATCCATACTGCATACTGTAGTCATTAATCTTCACCAGTGAGTTCTTCAGGTCACCCTCACTTTCAGCAAGCAAAGTTGTGTTGTCTGCATATCACAGGTTGTTAATGAGTTTTCCTTCACTCCTGGTGCCACATTCTTCTTCATATAGTCCAGCTTCTTGGATTATTTGCTCAGCATACAGATTGAATAAGTACAGTGAAAGGATACAACGTTGACACTCTCCCTTCCTGATTTTAAACTATGCAGTATCCTTTTGTTCTGTCTGAACAACAGCTTCCTGGTCTATGTATAGGTTCCTCATGAGTACAATTAAGTGTTTTGGAATTCCCGTTCTTCTCAATGTTATCTGTAATTTGTTATGATCCACACAATCGAATGCTTTTGTGTAGTCAATAAACACAAGTAAACATCTTTCTCATTTTCTTTGCCTTCAGGGAAAATCCATCTGACATTAGCAATGATATCCCTCGTTCCACGTCTTCTGAATCCAGCTTGCATTTCTGGGGGTTTTCTTTCAATATACTGCTGCAACTGTTTTTGAATTACCTTGAGCAAGATTTTACTTGCCTGTGATATTAACAATACTGTTCAATAATTTCCACATTCTGTGAGATCACCTTTCTTTGGAATGCGTACAAATGTGAATCTGTTCCAGTCAGATGGCCAGGTAGCTGTCTTCCAAATTTCTGGGCATAGATGCATGAGTGCCTCCAGTATGGCATCTGTTTGCTGAAACATCTCAGTGGCTATTCCATCAGCTCCTGGAGACTTGTTCTTTGCCAATTCTTTCAGTGGAGCTTTGACTTCTTCCTTCTTGATCATATACTACCTCCTGAAATGGATAAACATTGACCAATTCTTTTTGGTACAGTGACTGTCTGTATTCTTCCCATCTTATTTGATGTTTCCTGCATCATTCAGTATTTTGCCCATAGAAACTTTAAATATTGCAACTTGAGCCTTATATTTTTTCTTTAGATCTTTCAGCTTGAGAAATGCTGAGCGTGTTCTTCCCTTTTGGTTTTCTAACTCCAGGTCTTCACACATTTCATTATAATAATTGACTTTGTCTTCTCAAGCTGCTCTTGAAATTTTCTGTTCAGCTCTTTATCTTCTCATTTATTCCATTTGCTTTAGCTACTTTCCATTCAAGGGCAAGTTGAAGAGTCTCTTTAAACATCTATTTTGATCTTTTCTTCCTTTTCTGTTTTTTTAATAACCTTTTGCTTTCTTTGTGGATGATGTTCTTGATGTGATCCCACAATTTGTCTGGTTTTCAGTCATTGGTGTTCAATGCATCAAATCTATTCTTTACATAGTCTCTAAATTCAGAAGGGTTATAATCAAGGCCATATTTTGGCTCTCATGGTCTTGTTTTAATTGTCTTCAGCTTCAGCTTGAACTTGCAAATGAGCAGCTGATGGTCTGTTCCACAGTCAACTCCTGACCCTGTTTTGGTGGAAGGTATTGAGCTTCTCCATCGCCTCTTTGCACAGATGTAGCTGATCTGATTCCTGTGTATTGCATCTGGTGAAGTCCACGAGTATAGCTGCCATTTATGTTGTTGAAAAGAGATGTGCAAAGAGTAAGTCATTGATCTTACAAAATTCTATTGGTGATCTCCACAGTTATTTCTATCACCCAGGCCATATTTTCCAACTAACGATGTCTTTTGTGTTTCCAACTTTTGCATTTCAAACACCAGTGATAATCAATATGTCTTGATTGCATGTTTGGTCAATTTCAGACTGCAGAAGTTGATAAAAATCTTCAGTTTCCTCATTTTGGGCATTGGTGGTCGGTGTGTAAATTTGAATAATAGCATTTAACTGGTCTTCCTTGTAGGTGTATGGATATTATTCTATCACTGACAGCATTGTACTTCAGGATAGATTTTGAGACATTCTTTGTGGTGATGAATGCCACACCATTCCTCTTCAATTTGTCATTCCCAGCATAGTAAGTCATATGGTTTTCTGAATCAAAATGTCCAAAACCAGTCTATTTTAGTTCACTTATGCCTATGATATTGATCTTTATGCATTCCATTTTATTTTGACAACTTCCAATTTTCCTAGATTCATACTACTGAACATTAACATTAATTAATTAATATATTAATGTTAATACTAAATGTTGTTGTTGTTGTGTGCCGTCGAGTCGGCCCCGACTCATAGCGACCCCTCCTTGGGTTTCCGAGGCAGTATCACTACGGAAGTAGGATTGCCCAACCTTCCTTCCGAGGAGTGGCTGGTGGATTTGAACCGCCAGCCCTCTGGTAAGCAGTCAAGTGCCTTAGGCACTATGCTACCAGAGCTCCTACTAAATAATACTAAACAGTATGTGAGTTCTAAGCATATTGATCAGTGTAGATGCTTAATAAATAGTAAGCAAATAGCTAGATTGAATTTTTTTTTTTCCTCTGCCTCAAGAAATTAGTTAGTAGAAAAATCAGGGTCATTAAGTTAAAGGATATCACCTGATAATTTTGGGTTTTAAATGATTAACTAGCAGTAAATGAAATTGGTAGGCTAATTTTTGACACAATGCCTCCTTTCAGCTTTCTTTTTCTGCATGGCAGCAGGGATTCTCACTGCAAACCTTCAGGTCCAGTTGCAAACTGGTGCTCTCTAGTGGTTGCCTTAGGAGTTGAAGAGCAGATTGCTATGTGATTATGAGATAGACAAATCTATGGAGTATGAAGTGTGAGGCTCTTGTGCTGACCTCCCACAAACACCTTACTTACCCCAACTGAATATCTTCAGCAAAACCTTTCTTTCTATCTGATCATTAACTAAATGCTTATTGGGACAAACCAGTGGGTTGGAGACTGATGGATATTGGAAACACAAAAATAAAAATTTTGACTTATTTTTATTGAATATGGTTTATATATTAGTAGTGTAGTGCCTAAGGCACTTGACTGCTAACCAGAAGGCTGGCGGTTCAAACCCACCAGCCACTCCTTGGAAGGAAGATGGGGCAATCTACTT
>NW_006921627.1:15401250-15422399 GCF_000298275.1 Orycteropus afer afer
AAACCCACCAGCCACTCCTTGGAAGGAAGGTTGGGCAATCTACTTCCGTAGTGATACTGCCTCGGAAACCCAAGGAGGGGTCACTATGAGTCGGGTCCAACTCGATGGCACATAACAACAACAACAACAATAATATGAAAAAGCATAGATTAGCTCAAGATAAACCCTATCACCAATTTTTGATACTTTCTTACTTATAATTTATTATTGAATAATCATTGTACATCTAGGATCTGGCACATTAAAGATATTTTAATGAATAAATGAATGATTAAGTGAATTAATCAGCCGATGTATGGTAGCTGTTTCATTGCTCAGGTATCATCAATTGTATAGTTGCTGGTCTTACTCATTGTAATGCATATAGAATACCTTTAGAAATCAGTTCCTATTTGAATTATGACTACCATACACAACATTCAATCAGGAAAATTATCTTAATTCCTACCTTTGTGGCGCTATACCATTTTCTGCCCCTATATCCAAGTAGATGTACCATTGTAATTGACAAATTATATGCTTTTTCTCTATCTTTGAACTTACCTTATATTGTAAATATAAAATTCTTTGAGGTAGTTTTAGCTTTTATTTATACAGGCATTCCCTGGGTTATGAACATCTGATTTAAGAGCAAGTACATAATTTGTTATGTAAATTTGCCCTATTTCAAAATAACTGACCCAACCCCTACTCAGGACAAATTCTTCATCACAATCACCTTCACTTGATGCACCAGCAGCTTTCAGATCATTAAAACATCTTTGAGGCCTTGCATAAAAATAAGGCTAATTAAGAACCGTATGCACCTGTTCCAACTTACCTACAAATTTGATGGAAGGATGGATCTTGTTTATAACCTAGGGATTACCTGTATATTTATTTTCAGTACTTAGTGGTACCTAACATACTACTTGACAAAGAATATATGCTTAATATATATTTTTTAGATTACTAAGGAATGAATAATAAATATAGAGTATGCATTTATTATGTATCAGCAAAAACAGATTATGAATCACTTTAGGAAAAATAATTTTAAAGATTATTATAAGATATGTTTAGTCTTATCTATCAGAAATATATTTTTTCTGTTAATATACTTTTATAAATACTGTGATGAAACTAATATACGACTAATACTGGATGACAGAAGTAAATTATGTAGCATGGTAAGAAGAGTGCTCTTTGAAAAAGAATGGCTAAGTTTACACCATGAAGACTATTTCTTGTATTACTAATATATGTCAAACAGGAGCACTCATTCATATGTAAATTTACTGTAAGGTTAATGAACATATTTGAATTTAAAAGTAACAGAAACTTTGACTAGATTCTTGTATTAGAAAAAGACAGTAGGAAAATTTATGACATGAGTGTGATTCTTTATAGTTCCTTCTGTTCTTAAACATAAAAGTAATTCTGATACCCCCTGCTCTGCCAAAAAAAAAAAAAAAAGAAAATCAATGGTTTCTTACCTGTATATTTTACCTGCTAACTTTAGTTTTGAAATTTTAAAGAAATTCTATAAATCATAATGTTATTTTGAGCTCTATGATAAAATGTTTAATAGAATATAATTAATAATATGCATTTATACAGGTATTTATACAGTTGAAGTGCTGGCAAATATATTGCCAATTTACTAGAATTAGAACTTTTATAAGGAATTTTATGCTATTTTTTTAAAATAGTTATATTGAAATACAATTCACATACTTAAAGTGTACAATTCAATCACTTTTAGTAAGTTCAGTGTGTCATACAATCTAATCTTCGAACATTTTTATCCTCCAGAAAGAAAACTCATACCCATTAGCAGTCATTCTCCATTCCTCTCATTAGCAGTGGCTTCTCATTTCTCCCCGATTTCCTCTTATCTGAGACAACCTTTAATCTACTTTCTGTGTTTACATGTTCTACATATTACACACAAATGAAATCATATAATGTGTGGTCTTATGAGACTTGGCATACTGTTTTCAAGGTTAATCCATATTGTGGTATGTTTCAGTACTTCTTTTATTTTCTTGTCAAATAACATATCATTATAGGATATTACACACACTGTTTATCCAGGTATCAGATGATGGATATTTGGGTTGTTTCTGCATTTTGGCTATTGTGAATAATGCTGCTCTTAATACCTGTGTGTGAGTTTTTGCATAGATATACATTTCTGTTTCTCTTGAGTATATACCTAGGAATGGAATTCATGTGGTCCTAGAGAAACTCTGTATTTAATTGTTTGAACAAACAGTTTTCAAAGTAACTACACCTTGTCACATTGCCAGCAGCAAAGCATGATGGTTCCAACTTCTCATCATCCTTCCCCAAACTTGTTACTGTCTGTCTTTTTTATTTTAGCCATCCTAACGGGTATAAAATTATATCCCATTATAGGTTTGATTTGCATTTCCCTAATGACTAATGGTGTTGAGCATTTTTTCATGTGCTTTTCAGTTGTTTGTTTTACTCCTTATGTGGAGAAATGTCTACTCAGATCTTTATTTTAGTTGGGTTGTTTGTCTTATTAATATTCAGCTGTGAGAGTATTTTATATATTTTCACTACAAATACATTTTTTAGATATTCGATTTGCAAATATTTTCTCTCATTCTGTGGGTTGTCTTTTCACTTTCTTAATGGTATGATTTGAAGTATAAAGATTTTAAATTTGATGAAGCCTAATGTATCAAATTTTTCTTTTGTCACTGATGGTTTTGGTGACATATCTACAAAGCTGTGTCTAACTCTAAATCATAAAGATCAATGCGTAAGTTTTCTTCTAAAATTTTATAGTTATAGCTGTTACATTTAGGTTTATGATCCATTTTGATTTAATTTTTGAGTATGGTCTAAGGAAGTGCTCTAACATTCTTTTTCTTGGAGGTGGTGGTGGTATGGATATCAGTTGCACTGATACCGTTTATTAAAACACTACTCTTTCTCCATTAAATTGTCTTGGCATCTTGTCAAAAATCAATTAACTGTAAATGCAAGAGTTTGTTTCTGGGCTCTTAATTCTATCCATTAGCTGTCTTTATACTGGTAGCACAGTGTACTAATTATTATATTGATTACTGCAGCTTTGTAGCTGTTTTTGAAATCAGGCTGTGTGAGTCCTTCAATTTTGCCCTTCTTTTTCAAAATTGTTTTGGCTGTTCTGGGTTCTTTACATTTTCATATACATTTTAGGATTAGCTTGTCAATTTCAGGTTGTTTTTTTTTTTTAAAAAAAAGCTCACTATTATTTGATAGGAGCTTTGGTGGCCTAGTGCCTAAGGCATTTGACTGCTAACCAGAAGGCTGGCGGTTCAAACCCACCAGCCACTCCTTGGAAGGAAGATTGGGCAATCCTTCCATAGAGATATTGCCTCAGAAACCCCAGGAGGAGTCACTATGAGTCAGAATTGACTCAATGACAGTAAATTTGTTTTGTTTTTTGTATTATTTGATAGGGATTGTGTTAAGTCTATGAATCTATTTGGGGAGAATTGCCACCTTAACATATTAAGTCTTCCAATCTATGATAACAGAATATCTTTTCATTGATTGAGGTCTTTCATTTCTTTTAATAATGTTTTATAGTTTCAGTAATAAGTCTTTCATTTCTTTTCTAAATGTATTTCTAAGTATTCTATTATATTTTTATGATATGGTAGTAGATGAAATTATTTTATTAATTTAATTTCTGAATGATTCATTGATAGTGTATAGAAATATATTTGGTTGGACAATCTACTTCTGTCATGACACCACCTCAGAAACTCAAGGAGAAATCGCTATGAGTCAGATCAGACTCAACGGCAGTGAGTTTTTTTTTAATTGTAGCCTGCAACTTCATTGAATTTATTACACACACACACACACACATATTTATATTTATATTTATATTTATAGTGGAATCATTAGGGTATTCTGTATCCACTATCATGCTACTAGCAAATAGAGAGATCCTTTCCAATCTGGGTGTATTTAATTATTTTTCTTGTCTAATCTTCTAACTAAGGAGCTCTGGTGGCATAGTGGCTAAGGCATTTGACTGTTAACAAGAAGGCTGGTGGTTCAAACCCACCAGCCACTCTGCAGAAGGAAGACTGGACAATCTACTTCAGAAAGATTTACTGCCTGGGAAACCCAAATGGAGTCTCTATGAGTCAGATCGACTGGATGGCAGTGAGTTTGGTTTTCATTTTTGAATCTTCTAACTAAGGACTATGGTGTTGCAGTGGATAAGGCTAACAGGTTGGTGGTTCCTTCCTCTGTTGGGAGGAAGATGAGGCAATCTACTTCTCTAAAGATTTCTAGCCTTGGAAACCCTATGGGGGTTGCTATTACTAGCAATCCACTCAATGGCAGTGGGTTTTGGTTTTGGTAATCCTCTCACTAGAATGCTCAGTACAATGTTGAACAGAAGTGGTAAGAAAGGATATCTTTATCTTATAACTGTTCTTAGGGGACAAACATCCAGTTTTTCACTAATGAATATGATTTAGCACTTTTTTTTTTTAATTGATGCCTTTTATCAGCTTGAGAAAATACCCTTCTATTGCCTGTTTGTTAAGTGTTTTTTTTTTTTTTTTTTTAAATCATGAAATGTTGTGAGATTTTTATCAAATATTTTTCTGCATGTATTGAGATGATCTTAAGGTTTTTGTCTTTTATCCTATTGATGTGGTAAATTAAAATAATTGATTTTGGGGTGATAAACCAATCTTGCATTTCTGAGATGAGTACTCCATGATCATGGTGTATATTGCAAAGGAGAAATTCATAAAGCCTTTTTAACCAAAGCTGAATAACTGAATTTCACTCAGTTGTTGCTGAATTATACTGTTTTCTACAGATCTGCCAGCTTAAGAAATTATTTGTTCAGCAAAAAAGTCAATTTCCCTCCACAAGTTCCTGTTAGTTGTCTGTGTTAATTAACTGGAAGCCATAAAACTAAGAAGTGATGTCTCTCTCTATAGTCAAGCCAGGATGTGAAGGAAATACACTCTGAGGAAGGGAATCTTGACACAGGTGTCCTTTGTATAAAGTGGGCTAAAGAAATGTTTCTTATGACAAAGATGTTTCACAAGTTGTGTCAGAGAAATGAGATCCCAACACCAAGAGGAGTTTTCACCCACTGCTGAGATATCTAGTTAAAGCTGTGTAAACCTCTATCAATAATGTTTTTTGATTCCACCTGAAAGCTATTTGAGTGAGAATTAAAAGTTCAGTAATTAGTTACAGAAATAAATCACTGTGATTTCCTATATCCAATTATCCAATAGAAGCCTATTCCCCAACCCTAACCCATCCTCCTTTGCCCTCAACCAAAGACTAACCAATCAAAGCATGATATTATACTTTCTTTGTTCCACAGATTATATCTGCTTTTAGCTAGAAACTGTTAGTGAACATCATCAGTTCTCATCTATATGGGCTTGTGCTTTCCCACATCCGGCTGTCAAATTTCTGAATAAATCATCTTAATTTCATTTCACAGACTGAGTGGGTTTTCTCTCCCTACAACAATATAATACTTTTTATGTCACTTGATTCTGTTTGCTAATATTTTGTTCAGAATTATTGTATTTATATTCATAGGAGTTATTGGTATAAGTATTCTTTTCTCATAATATCTTTATATCACTGTGTATGGCTCAAGACCAAAAACCAAACTCACTGCTGTTGAGTTGATTCCAACTCATAGCAATCACCATTGGGTTTCTGAGGTGATAAATCTTTAGGGAAGTAGATTGCCCAGTCTTGTTTCTGCAGAGTGGCTGCTGGGTTTGAACCACCAACCTTCTGCTTAGCAGTCAGTTGCATTAGGCACTGTGCTACCAGCACTCCTTGTGTATGGCTAGACTCATGGAATAATTTGGGACATAATCTCTTCTATTTTTTTAGAAGAGCTTATGAAATATTAATATGAATTCTTTAAATGTTTAGTAGAATTTACTAGTGTAACCATCTGAGCCTGGCCTTTTTTCTGTGGGAAATCTTTTGTTTGCTTTTTAAATCTAGTACTAATTTTAATACTAATTCAATCTATTTAATTTTTATGATTCTGTTATTCAGTCTATTTCTTGAATCTTTTTCAATAATTGAATCATTCTAGGAATTTGACTATCTCATCTAAGTTACTTAATTTGTTGCATACAATCGTTCATAATATTCTCTTACATTCTTTTTATGATTTCTGTAAGATTGGTAGCTATGTTCTCTCTTTCATTCCTGACTTTAATAATTTGAACCTTTTGTGTCTTTTCCTTCTTAAACTAGATAAAGATTTGTTGATTATTTTGGTCTTTGTGAAGAAATTGACTTTCTGGTGTGTCGACTTTTTCTATTCTCTATTTCACTTATTTCCACTTTTCTGCTTGTTTTATATAAGATTTATTACACTGTTCTTTTTTTAAATTTCCTTATGTATTATTGGAGACATTTATTCTACTTTAATATAGGCATATATAGCTATGAAAAGCTATAACCAACCAACCAACCAACTCAAAGCCATTGAGTCAATTCCAACTCATAGCAATCTCCACTGGGATTCCAAGGCTGTAAATTTTTACAGGAGCAGATTACTCCATCTGCCTTCCATGGAGCAGCTGGTGGGTCTGTAGCCCATAATTTCTGGTATGCTGTATTTTCTGTTTTATTCATCTTGAAGTATTTTGTTTTTTTCAATTGTGATGTGGGTGAAAGTTTACAGAGCAAATTCATTTTACATACAAGAGTTCATACACATTTTGTTTCATGACATCGATTGCAATCCCCACATGTAACAGCTCTCTTCCCACTTCCTCTCTGTGGTTACCTTTTCATTGTGTCCTTTCCTATGCATTCCTGCCCTCTGAGCTATCTCTCTGTGCAAATACTACCCTTATGATCTCCCATGGTTGATTGTTCTAAGTAATACACCTACCTGGTATAAATGTTCATCTTGTATACCTGTCTATTGTTTGGATGGAAGCCACAGGAGTGAGTTCAATTACAGGTCAGAAGGGGGACTAAAGGCCATAGTCTCAGGGGTTTCACCAGTCTCTATCAGACCAGTAAGCCTGGTCTTTTTTATGACTTTGAGTTTTGTTCCACATTTCTCTCTCACTCTATTCAGGATCTCCTATTTTGATCCCTTTCCAAGTAGTTAACAGTGGTATCCAGGCACCATCTAGTTCCAGTCTCAGGGTCATGTAGGCTGAGTTTCACATGGTCCACTAACCCCCTGGACTAATTGTTTCTATGGGTTTTTGGTTTTGTTCATTCTTCTTCGGTGCAGACTAGGAGAAGCCAATTGTTGCATCTTAGATGGTTGCTTGCAAGCTTTTAAGACCCCGGTTGCTACTCACCAAAGTAGAATTTAAAACAATGTTTTTCTGTACTGTGTTATGCCAATTGAGCTTCACGTCCGCTGTGATCATGGTCCTGAACCCATGGCCCCAGTGACTCACTCCCTCAGGGTGTTTGGCTGTGGCTAAGAAGGTATCATAACTTTGTCCTGTTAGCTCTATTAAGTATATGGACATTCTTCTAGCACATACAAACACATATGTAGAAATATTGTCTTCCAAACTTATATATAGTCATGGGTATATTCCCTCTTGCTTAGACATAGCTGATCATTTAACCTGTCTGCCTATGTATCCAATGTTTGTTGTTACTGGAAATGTATTGTGCATGTAAAACTGTTTATCTTTGTTGTATGTACCTCCTGTGCATCTCTCTGTGTCTTCTTTTTCTTTAGTGTTATTGTGTTGGTCACTTGCTTTTGATATATTGCCTTTCCATTCACTCAAATCAATACTTGTCTCCTACCTATCAAGCAATTTTCTCTTCCCTATCCATCCCTGGTAACCAAAAAAGAAAGTTTTCTTCCATATGTAAACCTCTCCTTGACTTTTTACAATTGTGGACTAATACAATATTTATCCTTCTGTGCTTGACTTATTTCACACAGCCTAATGTCCTCCTAATTCATCCACTTTATAAGGTGTTTCATGGATTCTACATTATTCTTTAGTGTTGCATAGCATTCCATTTTTTATACGTACTGTAGATTTGTTATCCATTCCTCCATTAATAGGCACTTAGGTTGCTTCCATCTCTTTGCTATTGTGAATAATGCTGTGATGAATATGGGTGTGCATATACCTATTCATGTCCTAACTCTCACTTCTTTAGAATATATATCTAGTAATGGGGTGCTGAATCAAATGGTATTTCTATTTCCAACTTTTTAAGGAAATGACATACTATTTCCCGCAGGAGATATAGCACTTTATAGTCCCATCAGAAGTGTATGACAGTACCAATCTCTCCACATCCTTGCCAGCATTTGTTATTTTCTGTCTTGTTGAATTTTGCTATTATTGCTGGGGTGAGATGGTATCTCATTGTTTTGATTTACATCTGTATAATGGCTAATGATCATGAACATTTCTTCATGTGTCTGTTGGCTGCCTGAATATCTTCTTTGGTGATGTGTCTGTTCATGTCTTTTGCCCATTTTTAAATTGGATTGTTTGTCTTTTTGATGTTGAGGTGTTGGTATTTCCTAAAAATTTTAGAAATAAGTCACCTTGTCAGATATGTCATTTGCTGAATATTTTTTCCCAGTTTGAAGTATTGAAAGTATTTTCTAATTCCTCTTGGTTTATCTTAGACTCACTGGGTACCTAGGAGTAGGTTATTTAAATTCTATTTGTAAATTTCCTAATTTTTTTATTTTTTTAAATACGTTATTCCATTATGCTGGGAGAATATACTTTGTATAGTTTTAATCCTTTTAAATTTATAGGTTATGTTTGCATGATATAATTTTTTTATTTAGTTTCAATTTATTTTTACTTGAATCTAAAATTGTCTCCAATAGACAACATATTATGGGAACTTGTTATTTTGACCCATTCTTAAAATATATACCTTTTGATTGAATTGTTTATACATTGCCATATATTGGTATAATCTAATTATTGGTATAATTAGATTTATACCTGCCTTTTTACTTTTTTATCCTTATGTGTTTTATATATTTTTGTTTTCTATTTCTCATTTACTTCTTTTTTTTTTTTTTTCATTAATTGACTATTTTCTTGTCCAAAATTTTAGTTCTTTAATTATTTTTCTCTGGTAGCATAGTGCCTACTGCACTTGACTGCTAACCAGAAGGCTGGTGGTTCAAACCCACCAGCCACTCCTCAGAAGGAAGATGGGGCAATCTATTTCCATAGTGATACTGCCTCAGAAACCCAAGGAGGGGTCTCTATGAGTTGGGTCTGACTCGACGGCACATAACAACAACAACAACACTATTAAATTAATTTTCTTAGCATACATATAAAATATGCCCTTATATGATACAAGACCAACATTATTAAAATTATTACTTTATGTCATTTTATGTCTTTAAAAGAAGTCTAGAGAGAAAGGAGAGAAGAATATGTGTAAAAATTTATCACGCTAAACTTTTTATTTACTATATCTCGTTCTCTTCACTTCTTCCTTCCTTTAAGTTCCATCTTTCACCTACTCTTTGAATTATACCAATACAAGTTTGTTCTTATTTGCATCCCTTGTGCTACTATTGCAGTCCACATTATTTTATGCAATTTCTTTTTAAATAAGTTAGAAGAAATACACAATTATGCTATTCTGTATACTTATCGTCATAATAATTAAGGTGCTCTGGTGGCACAGTGCCTAAGGCATTTAACTGCTAACCAGACGGTCATGATGTAGGTATAAACAAACAAAAGTTTCGTTCTGAGGATAAAATATATCTCCACTTCTCTGATTTTTGAGACTTAAAAACTTGAAATTTGTCTGGTTTTCTGATATCCTTTCCTGGGGATTTCATTCCAGAGATACTTTATGGCAGTGCTATAAAAATCTGTGCTGAAATATCTTCCAATGAATGAAACATTCTTTAAAGGCTTTGGTTCCCTTGAGAGTTCTTGGACACATATCAAAATCAAAGATTACAGTTGTTTTGTTTCTAACAGATAAAAGTGGTTTACATCTCTGGGTAGCTTGAAAAGTATCATTTATTTATTGAAGGTATTTCATTAAGTAATAGGTCACAACTATCACATTTTCCTTTCTCAAATAACATTTGGGTGAACTGTATGGCATATCTGTATGGATAATCATTATTATTTCTCCCTTCTAGTTTTTTCTTCGCTGTATTGTTTATCAGATGTGAACTTATAAAATAAAATACATTGCTAAATTTTAGAAATCAAATTCAGGGAGGCAGTGTTGTTGTTAGGTGTTATGTGCCATCCAGTTGGACCCAACTCATAGCGACCCCTCCTTGGGTTTCTGAGGCAGTATCACTACAGAAGTAGATTTCCCAACCTTCCTTCCAAGGAGTGGCTGGTGGGTTTGAACTGCCAGCCTTCTGGTTAGCAGTCAAGTGCCTTAGGCACTACGCTACCACAGCTCCCAGGGAGGCAGTAGAGCTTAGTAATTGAGGAAATAACTAAGGTAGTCATTAGGGAAAAGCAGCATAGAAAGAAGGCTAGATAAGTACTGTCAAAAGCTGAATTGAACTGGAGAGAGTTTATCTGAGTCTCTAGGTGTCTGAGTAGCTGATAAAGACAATGAACCAAAATGAAAGGAATGGTCAAGCCTTTAATCACTGTGATAGTTTCAGCAAGAGGCTAACCTAGAGGAAACCCTGACTCCTTTTGTTTCATTTTTCCCATGGAAAGGTGTCAGGCAAGGGTCAGGTGGTTCAGGACAGATATGAGGACTTAGCTCACTATCATGCAAGTCACGAACAAAAGATTCCTGCAGTTTTGTGGGGGAAAGAGGGGCTGAAGGTCTAGGAGTATAAAAGTACTGAGTACTGGGTTAGAGTAGAGAAAAGTGTTTCCTTTGAGGTTCTGCCCACCCCACAGATCAGATAAAGTGATTCCAGCACAGATATCTAAGGAAGGTCTTTGCCAAAGCTGCAACTTCCTTTAGAGACAGGAATGAATACATTGCATGGTTATGCACCCCTGAGGTCTGCCCGATTATACCTGTGTAATTGCCTAAAGTCAGGCCTGAGAAATCATACACAGGTTTTTAGCCAAAAGCAAACTCCTCAATAAAACCCACTGATTTTTCAGGACCTAAGCAAGAAACATAGGGAACTTCATCAAGGATTCAAATAAGCTGGACTTTGAGGATCTGTGACAATAACCATGTAATTAGTCTGAGCAACTATAGACCAAGGCCACATGTTATCAAAAGTACTCCAAGTAGGATGACCAGGACTGTCTGGAGGATTAAACATAGCCATGAGTGTCACCATTGCCATAGCCTATCTGAGTCTAGTTTAGAAAGCTAGGAGGATTTTTTCCTAAACTCCTGATACATTTTTATCTGGCTTAAGATATCAATTTAGGCATAGCACAACTCTGCTCAATAAGTTGAAGCTGACCTCAATGCCTTCCATAGTGGAGACGATGTGCTGCTGAGGTACACACCAAAAATATAACCACAGAGGGTATGTTTGGCCTTCCTGGAAACAGAGTTTAAATGCTGGGGCACCACAAGCAGGACCTACATTAATCAGGCAGTGAGGTTAGCAGCACTCCCACTGTGGCTTTCTGTTGTGGAGCCAGCCTCCTGTCCTGGGATTCCAGTCTCATTCAAATAATGCAGTGAAATTCTGGACTTCAAAGGGACTGCTTAGGAAATCAGTCTGAAGTAGAATTGTTTGTCCATGAAATCAGTTCATCTGTCTCCTGAGTGTGTATAACATCTGGTGTTCTGTGGGGAGCATTCAAGGGCTGAGGCCATCTCCTGCTGTTTCATAGTCAATACTATTGAGTGTGAACCTTGGCTTCTCAGTCACTTTGAATCCCAGGCACTCACATCAGCTTGAAAAACAGTACAGGGAGTATTTTTTGTTTGTTTTTTCAAGAGAAGAAAAAAGCCTTTGAGCATTAGTACGCCTACCCCTCCCCCACTTATGCCTACACAAAACCAAACCAAAACCAAACTCACTGTGGTAAAGTCTGATCTGACTCATAGCGACCCCTTCTTGGGTTCCCAAGATGGTATTTCTACAGAAGTAGATTGCCCACTCTTCCTTCTGAGGAGTGGCTGGTGGATTTGAACCACCAGCCTTCTGTGCCTACATAAGTGCCAGGGTTTTGGTTTGTTTGTTTGTTTTGTTCCATTTGTTATTAATGTGTCCCATTTAGTAATCAAAAGTTTATATTTTTTCCAATTATCTTGTTTTCATTCAGACCCTTCACCTGCACTGGAAAAAGGATAAAAGCATTTTTATAGAAAAACACATCATGTTTAAGAATTGGCTGGCATAAAATCCTGAATTTTTAAAAGATATCAAAATAAGTTTATATAACTAACCTTCCCTTTTTGTTTAATAAACCCACTGCCATTGAGTCAATTCCAATGCACAGTGACCCTATAGGATAGAGTAGAACTGCCCCATGGGGATTCCAAGGCTGTAAACTTTTAAGGAAACAGATTGCCTTATCTTTCTCCCATAGAGATATTGGTGGGTTTAAATTGCTGACCTTTTGGCCACAGCCCAATGCTTCAACCACGGTATCACCAGAGCTCCTTTGTAATAGCCATTTTAATCCCATCTGTTGGAGTTGTCAGAAAGGGGTCAAAGGGAATGAAAGGCCCTGGCAAGGTCCTCCATAAAGGCCTTGGTATCAATAACTATTAAAGAAAGGTATATAATTGAAAGAAGGAGGTATTTTGATCGAATATATGGGGGAAACAGTATATTTTTTTGTGGAATTTCTACCTTGAGACCTCAGACTGCTCACCTGAGATGTATAATCCAGGCTGGGGTTATCTTGTCCCCTACCATCAGCTGCTTAAGCCTGTCCATTAGTTGTTCATTAAAGTGCTCAATCATCTCCATCCCTTAGGGATGATACTGGATCGTAGACAGTCCATTCTATACTCTATGACTGATTTTGGCTTGGGCTGAAAATTCAGGGCCATTATCAGATGTAATGTGATCAGGAAACCTGAACAGGAAACAAATGTGGTTTTGTAGGACCTGGAAAGTGTGGCCTGGATCAGTGGAGCAAGTCTGAAGAAAGTGTCAGGATCCAACAAAATCCTCTGCATGGGATCAGAGGCCCATTATGATCTATGTGCTAAGAACATCCTGGCCTGTTGGCTCATGGTTCTGTCCCTGGGCAGTGTTTAGCCTTGGCAGGGTCTGGCCAATCTTCCAGGCTGTTTCTACTCCTCTGACTACGGTGGCAGTCCATGACTGTAGGAACAATCTAGTCTAAATTTATTCTGGTGTCTAAATTCCCACAGTCCATCCTCTCATGAGTTCAGGAGGCAATCAATTCACATCTGCTTGTTTTGAGGCAGAGGATGCGTTGGTCTCCGTATTTAGTTTGCAAGCATGGTTTGCAAGGTTCTTAATCCTTGTCAGCATAGGGGAGTTTCTCATGATCAGCCACATGGATAAGAAAAAGATTATTAGCAGTAGAATAATTTTTACTCAAATGTCATCCCCACATGGGGGACATGTTTTATATGTCAGTCTTAGGGTAGCCAATGACCCAGTCAAACAGCCAGGGAGGGTCACAGTCTTCCACATGCCCCACTAAGATGGCCCTAACTGCAGTCATTCCTAGCAGGGCTTGGGGGCAAAGGCTTGCAGGGGTGCACATAAATAATACATCAATCCTTAGAGGATATTTAGTAGTTGGAATCATACAGTGAAGATTTTGTAGGGGCCCAAATGGACTGACTCACAGTCCAGCTTGATATCCAAAAGGCCCAAGGAATGCAATTCTTTTCCATCTCTCCATTGAACTCTAAACTTGGCTGCAGTCCACCTCTAACCCCCCAGAGAAAACTTCATCCCTCACCCCCCACCTGCCAGTCCATACGCACAGAATTGCAGAATTATTTCTGCCTAATACCTGGTTTTAAAGAGCTCTGGTGGTGTAGTGGTTAAGGCATTTGACTGCTAACCAAAAGGTTGGTAGTTTGAACCCACCAGCCATTCTCCAGAATAAAGATGAGGCAGTCAGCTTCCATAAAGATTTGCAGCCTGGGAAACCCAGTGAGGGTTGCTGTGTGATAGAATGAAATGAGTAACAGTGAGATTTTGAGTCTAATGTCTAGTGTTATTTATTTCTGAAAGCCAAGAGGGCTAGACAAATGACATATAGGACTCCCTAACCCATTCTCAAAGGCACTGGGAGTGCCTGAGTGAACAGCACCCAAGTAAACCACAGGAGTTGATACCAACAGATGCCAGCAGGGCTGTCCCTGCTGTATATAATTGAAGGGACGAGGTATTTTTAATAAAATATAGGGGGGAGATAGAAGTTCTATTTGGCCACACACTTTGTGGAGAAGGAGAGGGAACTAAGAGCCTAGTGGAATGGCAGGCCTGGCTGGACTCAGGGGCCCAAATAGGGCGAATTCAGCTGAGCCAGAGCTTGTGCGCGGGGGAGGAACAGTGCACAGGAACAGTGCGGTTGTTCTGAGTGGAAGTCCCTCCTTCCTCAAGCAGCGTGCTATTCTGGGAGGAGTGGTGGTGTTGAGGGTGGAAGGGGTGGGGAGACTTGTTGCCACCTTGATGTCGGTTTTCCTCTAGTGGTCAATCTTTGAACCAGAGAGACACCAGCATTCTTAGGAAGAACCAAGTCACCACAGCAGCCTCTCCGGGAAGCCCAGATGCACCCTGCACAACCCCAACCCTTGCAGTCCCCTGGCTGCTGTTGCTCAGCTTTGTTGGGGCCTGCTGTGAGGGCATCCTGAAGTTACTGGCCACACAGTCTCTCTCTCTTACTGAGGTGAACAAGATTACCTCCAGAGGAATATGTCTCTCAAAGTTTTTTGAGGGTTCTGAATGAAAAGTCCTGAACGGCTCTACCTTCTTTTTAATTGGAATTCAACAACTTAGCGTGGCCAAGTAGTTTATCAGCATCTGGAATCTGCTTACTCAGCTCTGGGGCTTCCCCACCGTCTTTGTTCTCATTTTCAGGGGGCCCTAAGCAGTGGTTAAGGAATTGCCTCAATGGCTTTCTCTGAACTCCTGTGTTGACTCTGTTGAGTCTCTAGTCTGACACAACAGGTAGGCTCAGCTGAGGAGTCAGGATAAAGAGAAGGACCAGTGTCCCCCACAGGACCCCCAAGTTTATACAGTGCAACCTGTGGCTGCTGGATCCCTATGGGACTGCCTTGTTTTTCTTGGTCTTGAAAATTTTCCACCTTGGACAGGATGCAATGTTACTACTATTCTGTCACTCCCTTTAGTGGAAAATATTTGAGTTTTCCTTTTCTGACAGGTTTCCACCTTATACACATTCTGATTTCCACAGGTTTTACTATATAAACAATACCCTAGCATTTTAAAGTGTGCCCTGTAGTTTCCATTAGCACTTGCCAGGGCCATTGGAAAGGCTAGCAATGGGATCCGCTAGCACCTACAAAGGTCCATTTGGCAAAGTGTCCTGGGAAAGCTTTCAATTCTTGCAAATGATTCATTAACATCCCCCAAGAATGCCCCAAGGATTCTTCAAGTCTGTTATTCTTCTAAAATGGCATTGTAGTTAATCTTTTGGTTAATTAATCAATTTTCCAGTTTGTGGAACCAATTTGTCAAGGATCTAAGCTGCCAGATGTCTGAAGCCATTTAAGACAACATGTCAAAATGAAAGTAACAGTCAAGCTTTTTACTGTAAAACTATAAGCATGAAGATAACCCAGAGAAAATTAGATTTTCCTCGACCAGATAACACCTCTGAGGAATGTCAGCTGGATCAGAGCGGACTTAGCAACTTGTCAGACTGCTTTGGGAACTCCTCACAAAATGCTCCTGCAGTTTTATGAAGCTGGGAGGAGACTGGGAGGAGACTGGGAGTGGAAAAGTACTGAGTGTATCAGAGTGGAGAAAAGTCTTTTCAAAGCCCCCTCCTCTATCCCCAGAAGGAAGTTTCAGCAGTGGCAACTGAGGATGGCCTCTACCATAAAACCAAAACCCAAACCATTTGCTTTGGAGTTAGTTCTGACTCATGACAACCCCATGTGTGTCAGCATAAAGCTGTGCTACACAGGGTTTCCAGCAGCTGAGATTTTGGAAGTAGATCACCAGGCCTTTCTTCTGAGGCACCTACTGGGTGAACTTGAACCTCCAACTTTTTAGTTACCAGCTGAGTGCTTTAAATTTTTTTTTTTTTTTTTTTAAACTGCTTGGGGACTCTGGCTTCTTCCAAAAGCCCTTGATGAAGAGTCATCTCAAATTAGAGACACCTGTGCTTGGAATGCATCAATGAGTAAGGCCATAGCCTGCCAGAAAGATCTGTGTATTTGATTGCAACTTCTTTCAGAAACTGCATGTGTTAGCTGTCCACCAGATGTGGTATGAGGGCAGGTTTCCCCATGAGGTCCATTAGGTAAAGCCTTTGTAATTGCCTGTGGGTCAACTTGAAAATCACACATAGGTTTTTGGCCATGAGCTAGATTTCTAAAATACACCACGAGACAGGAAACTATCTAGGTGGAGGAAATGCAGCAGTGAAGAGAAGGATTAAAAGGCTGACTCTCAAACCCAAGATTATGGCTTTCAAATGCAGGAAGGAAAAGTATTCTGGACTTTCTTGAAAGGCAATTTAAAGCTGAATCAAACATCTGTAGTTAGAGGTGCCTTTTTCTATTAGTTCTGGGAGTGATTTTCTGTGAAATTGGGGATAGGAAAACCCGAGTAGAACTCTGCAAACAAGTTTGATTGGAGAATAGCATAAAGTTATATGCCAAAGGTTGAACTTAGTCTATACAAAATAATACAAGTATAAGATCTCATGCTTTGAAGGAAACTTAAAAATAAAATATAGTTGGTATTTAACTGATGAAATATTCTTTAAAGGTGGTAGAAAATGTATCAGATGTTTTTAAGCTGAGAGCTTTAGGCAACAATGGGCATATTACATTATTAAAAAAATATGGTTTAAATCTTTATAAACAAAGTGTCATGTGTATAGTAAAAATAAATAGATAAGTAACACCGGAATAAACTCATTATCTTAGTATTAAATAGGCTATTACATTGATGGTTCAGGAAAATATTGAAGATATAGTCAATAGGGTTGTCACTGAGATATATGACTAAATCTACCATAATGTTACTCTGGATGAGGTAAAGTAGTACTGCTCAGATTAGATGCCATTATTTGGAAGAGAGATCATTTGCTTTATTTCAAAAAGTTTTGCCTTTGATCCTCTCTTAGTCAATCTATTATTAATGCTTAGAGTAATTTGTCAAATTTGTTGATAAAACACAATTTGGAGAGCTAACAAACTGAACTATGAAATCATAAACTCCAAATTGTTGAGATTGAGAGAAAATGAAGAATTTGACAAGATAAATCTCTAACGTACATTCATGAGTGCCATAACATCCATTCGGGCAGAGTCCAACTCGTACATGTCCGTGGTCCCATAAGATTATAATAGAGTTCAGAAATCCTGATTGGAGAATGGATGTAGCAAAAGGAACAATTTCGGCATGCAACATGTGCATCTCATGTCTCTTATATACAAAGCTATTGTGCTGCCAGGAGTATAATGATACAGTATATATAAGCTATGTCTTGATAGTCATAATAAATGCCTATGTTGATGGTTTATGTATGTACTGTACTTTCTGTCTAAAAGTTTTACTGTATAACAGTGTATGCTTCCACTTGTAGGCAGCAGCATCCAATCTCATGTGTTATGTATCTCTTGAGAGTTGTAGCATTATCTCTCTGTTTAATTTTCTTTCAAAAATATAATCATGAAGTCCATTGTGACTCCCAAATACAGCAAACTAGTACTAGTAATAGCAGCAGCTAGAGTCAAAGATGAAGCATCAATTTGGAAGTGAAACAAAAGAGTATTAAACAACACAAAGGTGAATCAGTGAGCACTCTTGCTTGTTGATTTAGGCATGTTACACTTGACAATCATAATGATCCTCAAATATAAAAAATTCTCCGAGCTGTTAAAGCATTAACTCTGCGGAAAGCTTCAAGGTTAATGAAAGTGAAAGGGATCTATATCAGATATGGAGAAATTGCTAATGACATGGATTGAAGAGCAGAGTGAACACAAAGCAAATTCTTCTCATCACGTTGACAATCACTGTTAAGGCACAAAACGTGTTCAAGATGCTTAAAGAAAAAGCAGGACTAAACTACAATATGGTAATCACACAACAGTCAAATTGCATACTGTCCTGTTTCACAGAACGCGTCATGGACATTAAACAATGGATGGCTGTACTAAAATCTCTACTCAAAAAGTAACAGGGAAGGAGGCATTAACTTAATTTAATAAATACTGCTTCGGCAACCCAAAGAGGGTCGCTATGAGTCGGGGACGACCCGACGGCACATAACAACAACAACAACAAAAAGAAACAAAAAACAACACTAGGGGAAAGTTCAGTGGCTACAAGTTCAAAATAAGATGAGACTGTTGAAATAGTGAGGTTTCAGGTAAATTCAATACAAGTACAGTATCTATAACAAAGGGAGTGATAGTTTCACTTTACTCTCAGTTGCTGGCCCAATTCTTTGAAATGATCTTCATGTGACGGTTTCACCAACATAACTTTCTCTTTGTTCTTTGCATATAGTCAGGTCTCTGAAAGACCACCTTATGGGTTCAGAGGTGGGATCAAACAGGAAGCTGAGTTAGTTAAAACCATAGTTTCAATAGTGTTTCAAATAACTGAGACATTTAGCTAGAATTAGGAAAGCATTGCTCAGAATAAGTTTGCAGTTTACAATTGTTCAAAAGTTATCAGGTTAAAATAACATTACAGCTGATTACTGGCCCCAAAGGGCAGACTTGATACAATTGCTTGTTAGAATTCCTTAGCATGTGGTGACTTTCTTATCATTGGGGCTTTTCAAAATTGATTGTGCATCTATTCATGGCAACTTCAGCTAAATTTAAAGCATCTGATTAGTAGGTATACTACATTGATTGCAAATCTCCATCTATATATACCCCAAATAATCTTTTTATAAAATTATTTTGGTGTGGCTGAGAATATACACAACAAAACATACACCAATTCAACAATTTCAATGTGCATAATTCAGTTACATTGATTACATTCTTCCATTCTCACCCTCCTTTTCTGAGTTATTCCTCCCCCATTAACATAAACTCACTGCCCCTAAATTTCCTATCTAATTTTTTGAGTTGCTATTACCTGTTTGACTCCATATAAATAGTTCTTGAAAGAGCAGGATGCTCAAGGCAGACATTCCTTACTAGTTAAGCTAAACTATTTTTTTGTTTTAGGAAAAACCAGGAATTATTTTTACGGTTTAAGGACTATCTAATGACAATAGTTTTAAGAGTTCATCCATCCTCCAGAGTGTCTGGAATCCACAAGAATTTGAAATTCCATTCTGCATTCCTCCCCACCTCCTTGCTTTGACCAGAATTCTTCTATAGGAACTTTGATCAAAATGATCAAATGTTCTGTAACGGTAGCTGGGCACCATCCAGTTCTTCTGATTTCATGGCAAAGGAGGCAATTGTTCTTTGAGCAATTATCCACACATTTCATATCCTCCTCCTATTCCTGACTCTCTTCCTCTGTTGTCCAGGTAAATAGAGACCAATTTCATAACTTGGATGGCTGCTTGCAAGCTTTTAAGACCCCAGGCAATACACTACAAAGGATTGGAGGTAGAACAGAAGCACTAAGCATGTTATTAGGCCAATTAAATGGATATCCCATGAAATCATGATCCTAAACCTCCAAACCAAAAAAACAAATCCTATGCTTGATTGTACATAAGAAGCCTCAGCAGGAACTCTTTTTTGTCATTGGTAAGTATACCTATCATACAACTTTTACAAATTCTGCATTTTACAGGTATATAACTTATCAATAGCAATTGCAATAATTGGCTGTGCAATCCTACCCTTAATCATGAGATTTTTCTGTCATTGTTCACCCTTCCACCCCTAGTAACCACTAATAAACCTGTGGTCTATATACATTTGCTTTTCTTGTCTTTTTGTATAAGGGAAGTCATACAATGTTCATCCTTTGTGATTGACTTACTTCACTCAGAATCAATAGGAGCTCTGGTAGCATAGTGCCTAAGGCACTTGACTGCTAACCAGAAGGCTGGTGGTTCAAACCCACCAGCCGCTCCTCGGAAGGAAGGTTAGGCAATCTACTTCTGTAATGATACTGCCTCAGAAACCCAAGGTGGGGTCGCTATGAGTCAGGTCTGACTCATTGGCAAATAACAACAACAACAATGTCTTCAACATCCATCCATATTATAGCATACATTAAAACTTATTTCCTCCCACTGGCTGAGTAGTATTGCATTTTATGTATGTATCGCATTCTGTTTATCCATTTAGCATTAAGGTTCCTTCCACCATTTAGCTATTGTGAATAGTGCTGCAATGAACACTGGTCTCTGTTTGAGTCTCTGCTTTTAAGTCTTTTGGGTATATATCTAGGAGTAGAATTGCTGGGTCATATGGTAGTTCTATTTTTTTGTTTTTAAGGGAACACCACACTGTTTTCCACAGTGCCTGTACCATTTTTCATTCCCACCAGCAATGGGTATGGTTGTTATTAGGACCCATCAAGTCAATTCTGACTTACAGAGACCCTATGGACAATAGAACAAAATACTGCCATTTCTTTGCCATTCCCACAATTGCTGATATATTTGAGCCCATTATTGCAGCCACTGTGTCAATCCATCTTGTTGAAGGTCTTACTTTTTTTCTTTGATCCTCTACTTTACCAAGCATGATGTTCTTCTCCAGAGACTGGTACCTTGATAACATGACCAAAGTGAGTGAGATGAAGTCTCACCATCTTGCTTCTAAGAAGAATTCTGTCTGTACTTCTTCCAAGATTGTTTACTTTTCTGGAAGTCCATATACATTCAGTATTCTTTGTCAACACCATAATTTATCCACCAATGGATAAGTGTTCCAATTTCTGCACATTCTCACCACCCATATTTGTTATTCCCTGTTTTTTTTTTTTTTTTTTTTTTCCCCAGTGATAATGAAAAAAAAAAAAAAAAAATCACTGCCATCAAGTCAGATCTGACTCATAGTGACCCCTCCTTGGGTTTCTGAGGTGGTATCACTGTGGAAGTAGATTG
>NW_006921627.1:15422499-15424325 GCF_000298275.1 Orycteropus afer afer
ATTATAGTTTTAATTTGCGTCTGTCTGATAGCTAATGACATTGAACAACTTTTCATGTGTTTGATGGTCATTTGAATACCCTCTTTGATGAATGTAATCCATGTAATCTTAATTATATCAGTGAGTTGTTTTAATGGTGGTCAAAAGGGCTTTTTATTGTTTTTATTTGAAAGAATTGTTTATGGTTACCTAGATTTAAAATTAAGTTAGAAACCTAGATTTTATAAGAATTTAAATCCTACTTTCAAAATATATTACTCTATCAATAAATTTGATGTTTCTTGAATAAAACTACTTGCTGTTGTTTATTGTAAGACCCCCGTATTGAAAATATGGATTGGTGCTATATTTTGATATAAGAAACAGGCAAAGATACCTGTTTAGTAAATCAAACGTGATTTACTTACTCAAAGTGTATACAAAACAAGAGTGAGGTAAATGTCAATCAGCAGCAATTTTTCTAGGCCAGGGACAGGCTTCTTTGTCCTAAATTTCAATATTGAACCCAGAGCTGTGAATGATACCATCTGAATGAATGTCAAGATCGATTTCTACAAATGTGAGGGTTTTCTCTAGAGCAATTTTGCTTGTAGGTGAGGCTGAATATATGCCATGGATCCTTTCTTTGGGCATCACTGGTCTTGTAGGTATACAAACAATATGACTTGATGATAGATGTTGTTATGTGCCATTGAGTTGGACCCGCCTCATAGTGACCCCCTCCTTGGGTTTCCAAGGCAATATCACTATGGAAGTAGATTGCCCCATCTTCCTTCCCAGGAATGGCTGGTGGGTTTGAACCACCAGCCTTCTGGTTAGCAGTCAGGTGCCTTAGGCACTGTGCTACCAGAGCTCCTGATGATAGATAGATAGTATGTGCAAAATTTGTAATTATCATGCTTCACCTGAGCCTTCCAAGACTAAAAGACTTGTCCAAAGTATATTCACAGATCCAGAGTTTCTGCACCTGAACAGAGGTCAAGTTCTCCGAAATCTCAAGGACCTGTGTTAACAAACAGAATAACTATATGTTTCCTCCTTCATGTGTTCTTAAATTAATTAATTGATTATTTTTTTAAAAATTGTGGTTTGGGTGAAAATTTACAGAGAAAATTAGTTTTCCACTCAACAATTTATACACATTTTATTTTGTGACATTAATCGCAATTCTCTATGTGACAATACTCTTCCTACTTCAGTTTTCAGTTTCCTGTTTCCAGTCTGTCTTTCCCCTTCCTGCCTTCTGAGTTTTGTTTTTGGGCAAAGGCTGTCCTTTGTTCTCCTATGGTTAATTGTTCTGAGGAATAAGTGCCTCACAGGTGTTATTATTCACTTTTTAGGGTCTGTTTATTGTTTGGCTGAAAGGGATCCCAGGGGTAGGTTCAGTTCTAGATTTAAAGGGTTCTTTAATTAATTAAACAGATTAAATTACCTCCAACAATGAGTTTGATGCATAAACTTAATGAATTTATGCTTAATTTTTTAGACTATATTTTTATGAAATGTTTACATTTAAAAATTTTGCCTGAAAAGAATTTCCAGAGTATTACTTGCGACAAAATAGTATTTGGTAAATATTGAACAACTAGTAGGATTTTAAACTGTGGCTATTCCTGTTCAATTTTATCTGAAACCATAAATACCAAGAACAATTTCATAGGTGCTAAGTGTACTGTACAGAATGTATTAACATTTTTGTGAAACTGATCTTTCAACCTTTAATCCATCATCTGCTTCCAGAGTATTTTATTTTTATTTTTTTATTAGGATTTGGGTGAAGATTTACAGAGTAAATTCACTTTTCATACAGCAGTTCACATATACTT
>NW_006921627.1:15427185-15439608 GCF_000298275.1 Orycteropus afer afer
CATGTGGTTCTTCTCCTTTGTTTTATTTATGTGGTGGATTACATTGATTGTTTTTCTAATGTTGAACCATCCTTGCATACCTGGTATGAAACCCACTTGGTCATGATGAATGATTTTCTTGATATGTTGTTGGAGTCTATTGGCTAGGATTTTGTTGAAGATTTTTGCATCTTGCTTCCAGAGTATTTTAAGACTCTAGAAGTGTTTAGAGATTGGGAAGTGAGGCTTATCCGAAGACAGCTGTCAATGTACATCCTTCTGTAGTGAAAAATAGGAGAAGAGCTTCTGTTTTGCCTTAAATCAAGTTAGAACCTTGGAAGTGGTAAGTGTCCTCTAGGATTTAACACATGTAGGGATTGATATTTCCAATACGAAAAGCTGTGGTTAGAATTCCATGTACTCACAGAGTAAAAACGGAAATGATGGGAGTAAGCTGCACATATACCAATGGTGAGGCTGAAGTGAACAGTTCCCTTGGGCCAAGTGTTGATTCTATGAAAAGCAGCCAGCCATTAACCATCTAGAAAAGAAATCCACCTACAGTGGTGTTATTAGGGAGGAGTAGGGGGTATGGACTGCAGCAGGTGACACTGTCAGAGGGGATGACACCAAAATGACTATATAATTTTTGTGCAGTGTTTTAGGAGAAATGTATTATTTTTTTATAAAAATATTCCTGTAATTTAGTTATCACAACAAAAACATTTTTTTTTTTTTTTTGTGAACCCATCTTACATGTAGCAATATAAGTAAAGCTAAGGTTTACAAAGCTAAAGCTCTATGTTAATTTACTTTCTGAACCTTCTAATGTGCTCTGGTCAAAACTGTCATTATTACCCAATTACAATGACTCTTCAAATCACATGGTTTCATCTTCATGTGCTACATCTTGTCTTGTTTCTGTTGTTGCCCATTTTTTTAAAAAATATACTTTATTGAAATATAATTTGGGTACGGTGAAATACACAAAACTAAAGCGACATGAGTCAAATTTTTTTTTTTTTTTTTCAGTGTTCCCTCCCCTCCCCTTCCACCCCTGGTAACCAACAAAGAAAGTTTCCTTCCTTATATAAACTTTTCCTTGACTTTTTACAATAATGAACTAATACTCTGTTTGTGCTTCTGTGATTGACTTATTTCAATCAGGATAATGTCCTCCAAGTTCATATATGTTATGCAGTGTTTTGCAGATTGTACATTATTCTTTAGGGTTGCATAGTATTCCCTTGTGTGTATGTACCACAGTTTGGTTATCCATCCCTCAACTGATGGACACCTAGGTTGTTTCCATCTTTTGGCTATTGTAAATAGTGCTGCAGTGAACATGGGTGTGCATATGTCTGTTCTTGTCCTGCCGCTCACTTCTTCAAGATATATACCTAGTAATGGGATTGCTGGGTCAAATGGTATTTCTAATTCCAGCTTTTTAAGGAATCACCATATTGCTTTCCACAGTGGTTGTATCATTTGACAGGCCTACCAGCAGTGTATGAGAGTCCCAATCTCTCCACAGCCTTGCCAACATTTGTTATTTTCTGTATTGTTGAAGTTTGCCATTAGTGCTGGGGTGAAATGGTATTTCATTGTTGTTTTGATTTACATCTCTCTGATTGTTGCCCATGTTTTATAGTTGCTGATTTTGTCACATTTTCTTGTGTTTAACTACAATAGTATGATAATTAGTATTTGTGAACCTCTATCAATAACTTTTTTGAGAAAGAAGTAGTAATTAAAGGAAAAGAAGGACAAAAATGTAATAAAACGGCTTCTACTCAGTTACTAATAATATTGTTAGTGTGGAAAGATTTTACAGAACTATCTTGTTAGTATTCCTATAATCTAAGAAATATTACATTTAAGCAATTTACAACTATATTTATCATATCTTCTTCTATAATAAACAATTCTAAGAAGTCTGTGTGGTCTAGTACAGGAGGAAGTCCATGGGGAATGTTGACATCATGAGTTACCACACTGGGTGACACCAACCCTCGTGATGCCACTGCCCATCTAAATGTGCTTCCTGCCACAGCCAAGTCAGCCAAAGAAGCTAGCTGTATGGAGCAGAGAATAGAAAACAGTGTATAGGGTGTATTGCGGGGGGAGAGGCAGTGACTTGTGAGCAGGATTACGTTCATCAGGCAACCACAGAGAGTTACTCCACAACAGAATTTCTGAAAAACCCACAGTAGCAGTTTAGGAGAAAACAAGAGCATCTGGAGTGTCAATGCACAAATTAAAACTGTCCAGGCTAGGGAAACCTTTTCTGCATGTTGATCTCTAGTCTGTTCACCTTCACTCGTTCCAGGAGGCTGGCTTTGGAGGTTAGAAAGGGCTACTATTGAAGGAAGGAGGTGCTCATGTGGGACCCATCACACTTATTAGCTGCCTCTCTAGCTTCCAAACCCCAAGCAGGTCCAAGCTTGGGGAGGGATATATGTTAAATTCGGTGAAAGTTGGGTATTGGATATTAGACTGATTTGGACTGTTCATTAGCCTAAATAGAGAGAATAATACTTATTACCTAAGATCGAATAAAACATCTAAAGGAATTGCCTATGATGTGAGAAAAAAATGCAGGGGCAGGAGTTGCCTGTAATGAGGGGAAAATAATGTTATTTTGCCACCTGATTATTGATAAATACACAGAAAAGTTGGAGGTACATGGTGGGAAAATTCATAACAGGGTAAAATTAAAAGCATGATTATGCAGATATTAATGATTTGCCTTTCCAGACCTGCTGCCTACCAGCTATATCTTACTCTCTTCCCTAAAAACACAAAGCTATTGGGGTAACTTTGCCTTCTGGCTTCCACTTGTCTTTGGTCACTTGGCAAATAGCAGGAGATCAGATGAACAAGGAAATAGTAGTTAGGGCTGCTGGACCTGGGCTCCTGCTTATAAGTGTCTTCTGCCTGTTTTCCTCTCAGTGCTGTGTGTTCTGTGCAGCTCTTTCCTTTAGGTTTCTGCCATATCAGTAAAGTCTACAGGACAAAGACTAAAGGCTTTGGGTTTTTATTCTAGATTAGCTACAATTGCCATAGGAGCTCTGGTAGCCTAGTGCCTAAGGCACTTGACTGCTAACCTGAAGGCTAACAGTTTAAACCCACCAGCCACTCCTCAGAAGAAAGGTTGGACAATCTACTTCCGTAGTGATACTGCCTTGGAAATCCAAGGAGGGGTCACTATGAGTTGGGTCCCACTCGACAGCACATAACAACAACAACACAATTGCCAGAGATTTGGGATTTAGTTGCCAAAGTTTTAAACTATTTTCTCTCAACTTATAAAATTGTATTTCCAAAATTATGTTTCTCTTTTTATTATGGGATCAAGAGTGATATGAAAGTTCCAAAACTGAATACAGTGGTAGTGGTACACTTTTATAAATTTGCTAAAATTTATCAAATTTTGCACTTATAATAGATGAATTTTATGGTGTGTAGATTATACCTTAAAAAAATCTGATAAAAGAAATAAAGCTCTTTTTCTGCCCTGCCTCTTTGATTTTTGCCTTCATATACTAGAATGGTAATTGGAGAATATGATTTCTGTTTTAAATTCTACATTGAATCATTTTTTATTTTTTTCTATTTAGGACACACCTTTAGAATGTCAAAAATTTCTTAGTATTTTTTCCCTCTTCAAATAATATAATTAAATTATCAGCATGATTTGTGATCAATATTGTTTTTAAAAAATCAAAAAATTCAACTCACTGCCAATGAGTCAATCCTGACTCATAGTGACCTCTCCTTGGGGTTCCCAGGTGGTATCTCTATGGAAGTAAACTGCCAAATCTTCTTTCCAAGGAGTGGTTGGTGGGTTTGAACCTCCAGCCTTCTGGTTAGCAGTCAAATGCCTTAGGCAATGTTGTTTTAGGATCATGAAATATTTTAACTGTTAGGCAGTTACAAGTTACTATATTAAATAAAATATGCATGAATTAGGGAGTGTAATTCCAAATTCTCGAACAATTAGGCTAAAACAAAAGTCAGGTACACATCATCAATTACCCTAAAGGAGTATAATTTCAATTCCCTTGACTTTAGAATTATATCAGGAGACAATTTAAAAAATACCAAATATGACATTGTTGTTGTTGTTGTTATTTGCCATCGAGTCGGTGACATTAGATAATATATATGGTAGAGAGTTGAAAATTTACATGTTACTGAGGTCATAGTAAATAAGCTTAAAATATATATATTTCCTTTGAGGTTTTCACCAATAGGACAATCTGTGAATGCTCGTATTACCCTGAGAAGAAAATTTGAGGACAATCTTTGATTAGCAGCAGACATATTACTTTTTCACACTATTAAATATCATTCCTTAGAAAACACCTACATATATATATATATATATATATATATATATATACACACACACACATTCACATCCATGAAGATGCCAGATGAAGAAAGATATATGACACTGAATGTACAATCAAAACAAAGAAGTTCCATTCAAACATCCCAACTTAAATTTAAAGGTATGGAATTCAGTTCCTCCCCCCCCAATTGCTGTAGATTAATGTATTAATTTCCAATTTTCTGTTCTGTTTCTGGACTTTCATTGCCTTTGTCTCCCTCTCTTTCTCTCCTTCTTCTTCTCCCTTTCCCCTTTCTTCTCTTCTTTCTCTTTTAGTAATGTTGTTGATGTTATGTGCCGTGGAGTCGGACCTGACTCATAGCGACCCCTCCTTGGGTTTCTGAGGCGGTATCACTATGGAAGTAGATTGCCCAACCTTCCTTCTGAGGAGTGACTGGTGGGTTTGAACCACCAGCCTTCTGGTTAGCAGCCAAGTGCCTTAGGCACTATGCTACCAGAGCTTCCTCTTTTAATAATAGTAATGATTATTTAAAAACGACCAACCCTATAACCACTTCAGTACATGTTTTCTTTTACTTAATCTTATAAAATTCCTATGAGATGGATTTTCTCTTTTTAGAATTTATCCTAATTATCATGCTGGACTAATGCTTATTTGCCTTAAGATAGTTTTTTTTTTCTGGTATAATTTCTTAAGCATATTCTCAGGAATCATGTAATTTCAATTCACATTAATAATTTAACATTAATGAATATTTGGTGCCAGTCATCTGCCTCCCTATCATTGATCAAAATGGCATTTATTTATTTATTTGTCATTTGGGTGAAAGTTTACAGAGCAAATTCATTTTCCACAGAGCAGTTCTTACACATTTTGTTTCATGACATTGATTGTCATCCCCATATTATAACTCTTCTCTTCCCATTTCCTTCCTCCTTGTGTTTACCTTTTTCCCTGTGTCCTGCTTTCCTGTGCATTTCTGCCTTCTGAACTATCTTCCTGTGTAAATATGGCGATTTTTCAATGCTATTTTTAAAGTCACCTTTTCAAAGCCTTTAAAACATGTTCTTCACCAAGTTGCCTCAAAATGAAGTTTGTACGTCACCAACCTATATTTAAATTTAACACCTAGAACATATCTTCATACATGGTGAAAATCCATCCTGTTACTTTTATGTGATGTGGTAAAAGGAAAAACAGCAATGAAAGACACAAATAAACAATCTCACTTGCAGGGAAGACTTTTCCTTTCTAAATATTTCTCCATGACCTCTGGATCTTTGTTGATGCAGTACTGTTCTGGTTACTTAGTGCTGCTCTGACAAGAATACACCGCAAATGGGATGGCCTTAACTAACAGGAGTTTATTCTACTACAGTTTGGAGGCTTTAAGTCTAAGTTCAAAGTGCCAGGCTTTAGGGGCTGGGTGAAAGCCCCACAGCCTTGGGCTTCAGCTCTGCCTCCAGCTCCCAGCTCACTGAAGCTAGAGGTTTTTCTTCAATCAAACAGCTGCTGACTGCTGAGTCTGCCAAGCCCAAGGTTGATAAGTGAAAAGGCACAGCCCCAATATTACCAAACCATACAGCAGGCCATTAATTCAAGGCCAATATAAGTTCCAAGGCCAGCAGAGCATGGCAGGCTGCTGAACAACGACACGGCTACATACAGGGTTCAAGGTGCTATAAGCTAGAGACTGTTCCCAAAGGTGCTACTTATATACAGAAAGCAGACGACATACCCAAAGGCAGCTACTCAGCTTCTTCTGGTAGCTCCCACCATGGAGTTGATTGCCAGTCTCATCACGGGGAATAACTACCACCAGCTGTCCAGCCATTCAACCAGGCTCAGCCAAGTTGACACATAAACTTAACTATGCCAAGTACCCTTAAGAATACACTTCCCTACTTCGTTATCTATGAAAATCCTGCTTAAATTGTGAGTCCTTCCTCAAGAGCCATCTACATCATTAAAGTCCTTTCATTTCCCTAGACAAATATTTGTTCTTACTATTGCCATCCTTTTAGTTGGACTTCTATTGTATCACTCTGATTTCTCTGAAAGTTACAAGCAAACCTGTTTATCAGAAATTTATTGCCACTGCCATGTGGATTTTTAGTTTACCACATGTTCACAACTCTTTTATTCACTTTTTATATTCATTTTTTTTTTTTTTTAGAAAATAGAGATATTAAGGCTGAGAGAATAGAAAACACAATGGCTCGTCTGCTTTTTCCACACTCAGTTTGTACATGTCATGCTGAAATCAAAATGGGTTTGGTGCAAAAAAAGAAAAATAAAGAGAGAGAGAGAGAGAGCTCAGGAAGTCACAGATGATAGATTCCAGCTCCCAGGTGTCTAAGTGATAGATGCTGATATTCATCTCTTATGTCCTTTGCTAATCCTTAGTAAAGTGTGGTGTGAATAAGACATATTTTCTGTGAATCTTATAGGCAGTTTAAGCCTTTTTGACTATGCATAGAGTTTTACTTAACTTTGTGATTGTGTAATTGTATTTCTTTTTTCATGTTGAATATGTCATATACTATATGTGTGTATGTAAGAAAAATCACTATAAAACAGCACTCTCAATAGTATCATTACTTAAAACAGATTAAAATGTGTTTGCAGTTCTTTTTTTCTCAGTCCATATCTCACTGGATATCCACAAATTACTATATTCCAGAACCACTTGAAATAATTCTTTTATCTATAGTGAAATTACTGACTCAATACCCAGTTAGATTCTTCACATCATTTTGCATTCTGTTATTATGGATCAAGTTATTTTTTAAAGTATGGATTAATTTATTTTATAATTATATAAAACATTTATGTTTTCAAAATCAAACCTATACAGCAAGGTACTTCCAAGAAAATTGAACTCCCTTCCTCCCTGTTGCCTGCCTTTCCCTGTAGGAAATCATTTTAATTAGCTTTGGACTTATTCTTTCATCTACATGTATTTAAAAATAAATAAAATGCACAGTCATGTATGAAGACATATCAATGTAGGTATATATATGTGTATATATCCTATTTGATTAGTTAAAATTTCACAGAACAAATGATATTTAGCATCTTTTATTACTTAGCAGTGAGTTCTGGAGATTCTTCTATAGCAGTTTATAAAGGTGTATCTCAGTCTGTTTTTACAGATGAATATTTCTGCATTATGTAGATGTGCCATAGTATCCAACTAGTTCCCCTGCTGATGGATATTATTATATTTGTATTCTTTTGCTATTATACATAATATGGCAATGAGTAGCTTTGCACGTATGATTTCTCATAATTTATTAATGTGTTATTGGGATAGATTCCTTAGAGGATTACTGGATGAAAAAGTAAAAGCCTCTTCAGTTTTTTTCTAGGTTTTTCAAATTGTCCCTCATAGCATTTGTATTTTCACCATTTTCAGAATAGCCACCTTGGCTATTCTTACTCATTTGATCTTGCAAATAAATTTATGATAAATTTTGAAGACTCACCCACCAAAAACAAAAACAAAAAATCCAAAAAATTGTGATGGTAGTGTATGCTACATAACTGCTTAATTTATCAGTTAATTTAGGGAGCATTTATACCTTTTTGTCACATAGTCTTCTTATCCAAGAACATGATTGAATTTGCATTTATTCAAATTTAAATCTTTATTTTTAGTTTTCCTCATATAAATTTTGAGACAGTTGTTAAGTTTATGTTGAGTTTCCTATGTTTTAATTTTGTTAACTATTCGTAAGTAATGCCTTCTCTTCATTTGTATTTTCTATAATATTTTATATTTTAGCTTGATAATTTTATAACTATTATTTTATTAATTATAGGTTTATAGTAATTTTCCAAATGTTTCTTTTGTTCTTTTTTCCCAAGTACATAGTCATGTTATCTTGAAATAATTGCTTTTACTGCTACGTTAGCTGATTGTGAGATCTCTGGTGGCATAGTGCCTAAGGCATTTGACTGCTAACCAGAAGACTGGGGGTTCAAACCCACCTGCCACTCCTCCGAAGGAAGGTTGGGCAATCTACTTCAATAGAGATACTGTCTTGGAAACCCAAGGAGGGGTAGCCATGAGTCAGAATTGACTGAGGTCAGTGAAATTTTTGGTTTTTTTTTTAGTTTTCATTTAATTGTATTGGATAATTTTTGTATTGGATCCAATTATATTGGATAATAAATACAATTTAAATAGCAATAAACATTTGGGATTTCTTTTTCTTGACTTTTTTTTTTTTTGAATGGGAGCTCTGGTGGCATAGTGCCTAAGGCCTCCAATGTTTTCAATTAATGTATCAGCTTCACTAGACTTATAAGTGTACCATGTTGAACAAGTATCCATCAATCTGTTTGAATTTGTTTTTTTCTTTTTAACATAAAGGTGTAGGATTGTTTTCAGTGTTATGTTTTGCATCAATCAAGATGATAGTACATTATTCCCTGAGCTTTATTAACATGATCTGTTACACTAACAGATTTCCTACTGCTTGGTAAACGCTGGAATTTCTGAAATAAACCCAACATAGTCATGATATCTTTTGGTTACTAGTAGTGTGTATTTAAGGTTTTTATATAGATATTCAGTTTTGTTTTTGTTTTATAATTTAATTTTTGGTGGCAAAAGATGTTGCATTTTAAACTTTATAAAATAGAGTTTATCACTTCCCAGCAGGAGAAAACACAGAATAATGAACATTCTCTCTTGTGTCTTTGAGCCTTAATATGCCTTCAGTTCATACTGTAAATTATGGCATAGTGCTATAGGAGTAATAAGAGTCTGAGTTGACTTTGAATTTAGACACATATTTGCTTCCAATGTTTTCTGAGAATTGTGTATTAGTCTAAATTTTTAAATAAATACATTTTTATGGATTTCTTAGAATTTATTTAATTTTTAGTATAAATATTTTTTTGTTCAAAAATAACCTGGGCAATTCAGGATATTCATTAATTCAATTTTGATTAATCTTATTTTATTATCCATAATTTTGTTGTTGCCATAATGAAAAATGGGGTCATAAAGGACTGTAGCTTTCAGTTATTAACTGGCCTTACCCAGTGGCAAGATCACAGGTTTTATTTACCTACCTAGCAAACTTTTACTTTATTTACTTACCTAGGATGAAAATGAATGGGGTGTTATTCATTGTGGGTTGACCTCCCTCACATACTGTGCTAGAGTGAATTGACACAGGAAATCTGTTCTACACACTCTCCTACCTGAATTTACGTATTAATAATTGTCTGTATTGATGGAACAATAAGGAAAACTCATAGTTACTGGTAGTGATTTCTCATCAATTATTAGAATCCACTTGCATACATTTTCTTTGGTAAGGACATAAAATATTTTGTAAAATGTAAATGTTCATTTATTCAGTGCGAGGTAATTATTTACATAATTCTGTAAGCTATTGCCCACTAGATCTGATTCTTCTTTACTAATGTTGAAAAAAATAAGAAAATATATATTTGAGACACTGTTAGGAGATTATGTACCTTCTATGTCACCGGTGTGTTTATTAATAATAATAATTAAGTGAACAATCTTATTTTGAACATAGCAGTGCAGATATTTGAAAAACAAAAGCAGTTTTCACTCTTAAGGAGTTTACCATCTAAAAAGAACCTGAAATGTCATTATTTCAGGCATTAGGGAGGATTCCAGGTTTTCGGTTTTTTTTTTTTTTTGTGACCCATGATACAAGGAGCCCTGGTAATGCAATGATTAAGCACTCAGCTGTTAACCAAAAAGTTGATGTTTTTTTTTTTTTAGATTAAAGTAGCAAGACACCTGAAGCCATTTTTAGTTCTGATTTGTATTACATCCTTTTAAATGAAATGAGTTTGAATCACTTGTAAATATTACATTAAAACAAATTATTAATTAGAAAATATATATTTGTGTTAATACATGGGTAACTGTTAGGTGCTTTACGTTGAAATTATTTTCGCAAATATTAAATATTAGAAGTTTCTTATGATTCAGTACAAGATGTATCAGAATTTCTGATCATCCAGAGTACTCTCATTATTAAGTAAAAAAAAATGCATGTCATGTATGTTTCTGTTTACTTAGCCTTTATCTTTGACTGCTTGTTGTTGTCGTTGTTGTTATATGCTGTCAGGTCCGCTTACTATCTGTTAAAAAATAAAGACTTTGTATCCTATCCTTAAAATTGTTATAACTTCTTGAAAATGTACTTTTTAAAGTAAATTCACATGTTTAATCTCTCATATTGTTCAGTAATCTTACATTGGTGTAAAAATTGATTGGGAATATCTGTAATGCTAAATTGTGTCCTGGCTTTGACTTTGATAACCCTGACTCTTTTAGGTAAGTTAGAAGATCTTAGTTAAACAAAATCATGAAAAAAGTTACTTTTCTCTTGTGACTCTTCATATTCATTCACTCATTCTTCATTATATTAACAAAAATTTGGGAACAAACTACAGTATCTTACAGCATCTCAACCTATATTTTATACTCCACTGTGACATATTTATTAGTCATATCAGAAGAAAATTTTATCCTCAAGTGGGTTACAGTCTAATAGTGGGGAAAACATGTGGGTGTGTAGGTGTGTTTAGATGTATAATGAAAACTAGAAATCAGATATATAGACTAAATACATGAAACACTTTGTGTATTACTGTGAGATGAAATTGATGATAAAGATGATGATGATGATGACAAAATTGTGTGCATGTGCATACATGAGCAGATATATTTGGAAACCGTCTTTCTGATTTTGTTAAATACTTGTGAATAGATAGAATGTCACTATTTTTCTGATGTATGTTTATATATTTTATCTATGGGTGTAGTCAGTTTACTCTTGCATATGTCCAACAGATATTAACAGAGCAACATTATTACAAATATCCTAAATTAAAAAAATAAAATAATAATCATGGTGAAGACTCTCATATTCTAACGGGATATACAGACATTAAACAAATAATTAGGGTACAGTGTGCTAAATATCATCTCAGAGGTTTCAACAAAACTTACGAAAACATGGACAGGGCATCTATACTTCTCAGAGCAGGAACTTTGCTTTACATCCTTCTGTATCACCAGTTCTCAGGTCAGTACCTGGCACACAGTAGACCCTTAAAAGATACGTACTTACCAAATGAATCAATCGTATACCATTTGAAATTATTTTCCAGTAACTGGATATGAAGGAAAAAAACCAACTTTATAGTTGTTGTTATGTTTTTCTGGCCGACATTATCAGAATCATCTCAAAGAATTTGTCTCTGAGACACTGCGTGGAGATCTTTATCCAATGTTTAATTTCAAGTTTCTCAGGGAGTATTGCTAAAATGCCAAAGAAAAAATCATTTGAATATCACTCATTAAGAGGAACTTAGAAACTTGACAGTGAACAGTGATGCAAGGAGAAACATGAGCAATAAGGACACAGACCATTGTGTTTCAAGACGTATAGGTTAAACAGGTATCTCTCCATGGTTTGATCCACACTAGTTTTAATCATATAGATTCTCTAAACCCTACTGAACAGATATGCAATGGGTATACCACATACCGAATTAAGTAATAAAGATTTAACATATGTCTACTTGGTACCCAAAATATGATTGATATACATTTTTTTTTTTTTTTTGCACTGGGAAATAAAGTTTTAAAAAAGAATGTAAGAAATAGTCTCTAAGCTCAGTCTCTGGACGTGAATCCACTGAGCCAGGTGCCAGCACAATAAAGTCCTTCCTCTTTCATCCAAAAAAAAAAAAAAGAAAGAAATAGTCTCCACACTCAGAATTTATACCAAGTTTACATATATATGAAAAGTTAGTTAGGATTATAAGGCAGTATGTAAATAACTATTTTGTTTATCTCTTATTATTTCCTGAAACAGAAAATGGAAAAAAAAGGAGTTATATCTAACAATTTATGATTTTAAGCTTAGGTTTTAATCTTAGAATTTCTTACTGTAAAGAATTTTTAAAAACATTTCCTTCGAGTTCCGGCAAGATGGCGGACTAGGCAGAAGGATTGCACAGACCCTCTTCAACAAAGAAAAGGGAAACCAATTAACACAGACACAGAAGATAATCTTGG
>NW_006921627.1:15447663-15454275 GCF_000298275.1 Orycteropus afer afer
ATGGAGGAGTGGACACTGGGAAGAGGTAACTATGGGGAGGAAGTGGGAGGGGAGCTGTTGTATTGTAAATTTTGGTCAATGACATGAGACAAAATATATGTGAACTGCTGTATGAAAAGTGAATTTACTCTGTAAATCTTCACCCAAATCAAAATAAAATTAAAAAACAAAAACAAAAACATTTCCTTCTACTTTCAATTGTTTTATAATGTAACTTTTTGATCCTTAATTCTTTAAGCCTTTGACATTTATTTTATTACATCGTGTGAGATAAAGGAGCTCTGGTGGTGTAGTGGTTAAGACATTGGCTGCTAACCAACAGCGGTTTTGCAGAAGAAAGAAGGGTCAGTTTGCTTCTGTAAAGATTTACAGCCTTGGAAAACCATGGGAGGTCACTATGAGTTGGAGTTAACTCAGTAGATGTGAGCATGGATAAGAGATAAATGTCCAGATTAATTTATTTTATGATTATTTATTCCATGATCATTCCCTAATCCACCAGTTTGTGTTACCTACTTTGTCACATATGAAAACTATATATTTCATGATTTACTTAATGATATTCTCTTCTTTTGAAGTAAGGAGCCCTGATGGCACAGTATTTAAAGCACTTGGCTGCTAACCAAAAGATCAATAGTTCAAACCCACCTGTTGCTCTGCAGGAGAAAGATGTGGCAGGAGAAATATATGGCAGTCTGCCTCTGTAAAGAATTATAGCCTTGGAAACCCTATGGGGCAGTTCTACTCTGTCAAAAGAGTTTCTATGAGTCATAATAAAGTCCACAGCTGTGGGATGGGTTTTGGTTTTGGTCTTTTGTATTACCTGTTATGACATGTACCTGTCACAAGCCAGTTGAAATATCATAACTTTGTCAAATATTTTGCTGTGTGACAAGTTAATTCCTCATCATGATGGGTAGCATTATGAGAACTTTCAAAGGTAAGGCAGCTATGATAGGTAAAACATGGAATCACATAGATACCATTAAATGTTCTTTTAAATGGTCTAAATATTATACAATAAAATGCAAATGTTTACCCCCCCTTTCCCCCTTTTAAAAAATTGAGGTGAAATTAGCATAACATAAGATTATTCATTGTAAAGGGCACAAATCAATGGCGTTTAGTACATTCACACTGTTGTACATATGTATGCAGGTAGTTGTATGTACAGTTCATACACAGGGAAAAGAAATGATAGAAATTGTCTCTGAGGAAGCCCAGACATTGTATATTTAAGACAAAGGCCTTAAGTCAACCATTTTAAATAGTAATAGCAATATTATTCATAATAGCCAAAATAGTTGGAAATAGTTGGAAACAACTCAAATGTTTATCAATGAATGATTGTATAGGCAAAATGTAATATATCCATATTTTCAGCCACATACAAGAATGAAGTACAATACATACTACAACCTGGATGAACCTTGGAAACATAATGCTAAGTGAAAAGCTAGACACAAAGGGTCATATATTGTATGAGTCCATTTGTATGAAATATCCATCATAGGCAAATTCAGAGACAGAAAGCAGTAGTTGCCAAGGCTGGGGGTGGGGAGAAGAGGAACAGAGACTAGCTGTTTAAAGATACAGGATTTATTTTGGGGGTGACAAAAAACCTCTAGAAATAACTAATGATGATGATTGCAAAACACCATAGAGGTACTAAAAGCCACTGCATCATGCTTTTTAAATGGTGAATTTTATGTGAATATTTCTCAATTAATATTCCATAGCTCACTGCCTTTAAGTATTATACTAAAATTCGCATGTATCTTCAATTTGAAAAGACATGATTTTAATTTAAGGAAATTAAGTATCTGGAGGCTCTTTCAACTAAGAAGCAGCTTAAAAAACCAGTTAATAACTTTGATATTTCTTAATATCAAGAGGAGGAAGTAGATACATACACAAAACAATAAAAAGAGAGATTCTACAACTTTATATGGAAAAATTCTAAGTGATTTAGATAATATTTCATCTAATTTCCCAAGTAAACTTAATGTAATATGTGTCTTAAATGTTGTTGTTGTTATGTGCCCTTGAGTTGGACCTGACTCATAGTGACCCCTCCTTGGGTTTCCGAGGCAGTATCACTATGGAAGTAGATTGCTCCATCTTACTTCTGAGGAGTGGCTGGTGGGTTTGAACAGCTAGCCTTCTGATTAGCAGTCAAGTGCCTTAGACACTACACTACCAGAGTAGTTCCCATTATTTAAGGCACTGTCTTTTCACTGTGTTTATTTATTTATTGCATTTTTTAAAAATCTTTATTTTATTTTATTTTTTTTTTATCGTGCATTAGGTACAAACTTACAGAGCAGAGTTTGTTTTACATTCAACATTTCATGTACATTTGGTTTCACTCCCCAAATACTATCCCCAACCCTAACCACCCACTTCCCAGTAACCATCCCTCACCCCCACCCTGTGCTCCTCATATTAGTGCACTTCTGTGTGTCCTGCATTTCCTCTGTGAGAATGTTGCCCCTCTGGTGCCCTGTGGTCAATCGCTTCAAGGGATGCATCTCTATAGAGTATGTGGGTACATCACCCTGGGTTGAGTGGTCTGTGACTTATCACTGTATTTCATTGCCTGAAAAAAAAAAAAAAATGCAAGTACTGTATGTATGTGTGTTTTTATTTGTTTTGGTTTTAAGCAAGATATAAATTAATCACTATAAGAATCCTTAGGGAGAATGCTAGTTTATCAATAAAATCCTGAAATCTTGATGCATCTGAATTTTTAAAATATTCTATTCATTTAGTTATTCATCACCCCCTTCTTAGGCTTTTATACAGAAAAACCTGAGACTATCAAACTATGTGTGGGGATTGGACTTAATGTTACCTCCCTGAAGAAGACATGAACCTGGGTGAGTGGTTCTTCATTGGATCCAAAGCTGAGTCTTTTCTAAAGGCAGTCTGATTTTATTATTTGTGTATTGTAAGATTTGTCTTCATAAAACATTTTTATTTTATTTTTAAAATACATTTTATTAAAATATAACTTATGTACAGTGAAATACACAAAAGTAAAGTAACATGGATCAATTCATTTTTTTTTTTTTTCTTTGCATTGTTGCCTCCCCATTCACTTCCACCCCTGGTAACCAACAAAGAAAGTTTCCTCCTGTATATAAAACTTTCCTTGAGTTTTTACAATAATGCACTAATACTATATTTGTCCTATGATTGACTTATTTCACTCAGCATAATGTAGTCCAAGTTCATCCATGTTATGCGGTCATAACACATTTTTAAATTTGCCACATTCAATTCTAAAATAATTCTCAATGCCACAGCACTCAAAACAATGAAAAGTAATTTAATGTTCACTGGATAAATGGTGGAGTCCCTGAATGGTGCAAATAGTTAATGCACTTGCTGCTGAACTTAGCTTCAACTGAAAGGCTGGAGGTACAAGCTTATCCAGAGACACTTCAGAAGAAAAGCCTGGTGATCTACTTCAGAATAATCAGCCACTGGAAACCCTATAGAGCACGGTTCAATTTTGAGCCACATGAGGTTGCAATGAATTGGAATCAATGCAACAGCAATTAGTAAAACTAGGATTAATGATGGATATTTTGATTTTGTTTTCAAAGTAAAAGGATTTGAAAGAAGAGTAGTTGTTTATTGTTCAAAAAGTACTCACACTTTATGTGGAAAGGTTGACTGAACCAATGTAGTCTTCTATTTCTGAATTTCCCAATCCTTATTTTAACTACCATTATTAATTTAAAAAGTAGTGTATATTTTTTTTTCAATAACATATCATCATAATGTTAAAGGAAAAGACAAGAAATATAAAACAACAAAATAACCCAAGCTCTCTCAGTAGTTGCTTGGGATTATTGAGGATTTCTTTAAATGTCATCAACATATTTCATGTGTTCATATTTATTTTATAATAAAATATTTAAATAGCTATATGTGATAGTTGGAGCTGTGTTTCAACTTGGCTGGACCCCAGTTCTGTGTGGTTGTTCCCATGATGGGATCAGATGACTGTGTTCTGAGTGGCCAATCTGCCCAAGGGGAGTTTCCCTAGGGGTGTGGCCTTCTTCCAAGATATCCAGGGACATCCTGGGAAGAGGGACATTCTTTGAGGGATTGGAACCCTGGTGTGCGGACTACAAACTTCCATGAGCGAGCAGCCCACTGCTCGGTCTGGAGATCTTGGATCCATCTTTTGTTGGAGTCAATAACCAGTGTACTGCCTGCCAGCCTTGAATTGCTCAGCCACCTGCGCTTGCAGAAGCTAAGGCTGCCGCCAGCCCAAAGTTTCCTCCAGGGACTTTGGACTTGCCAGCTTCTATACGTTTGTGAGCCATTTTCCTAAGATACATTTCTCTCTCTCTCTCTCTCTCTCTCTCTCTATCTCTCTCTCTCTCTCTCTCTCTCTCTCTATATATATATATACGCTTTGTTGGTTTTTGTGCTTCTCTAGAGAACCCAAACTAACACACTATGTAAATAGTTAAATTAAAGTCTTATTCTTATGTGCAGTAGGCAGAATAATGGTCTCCAAATGATCACCTCTTAATCCTCAAAACCTATGAATATGTAACAAAATATGTGATTAAACCAAGGATGTTGAGGTAGGGATATTTTCCTAGGCTATTCAGGTGGGCCCAGTGTAATCACATAGTTCCTTATAAAACCAAGGCAGAAGGAGAAGTTCAAAGAAAGAAAGAATTAAAAGTGAATGTGATGTGACCATAAACCAAGAAATGCAGTGGCCTCTAGAAGCTGGAAAATTCAAGGAAATACATTGTTCCCTCCTATCTTCAGAAGGAAAACAGCTCTGTAGGCACCTGGATTTTAGCCCTATAAGGTCCCTTTTGGTTATAACATCTCTAACTCTAAGATGATCATTTTTTTGTTGTTTTAAGCCACTAAGTTTATGCTAATTTCTTAAACCAGCAATAAGAAACTAATACACTATGGTAACCATCTTAATTCACCACTTGTCTGTCAGTTTGTCATACTGCGGTGGCTTGCATATTGCTCTGAGGCTGGAGTCTATGCCACCAGTATTTCAAAGACTTGGAAGAAAGAAGAGGCCATCCACTTCTCAAAGAATTGGCAAATGAAAACCTTATGAATGGCAGTGAAACACTGTCTGATATATTACTGGAAAACTTTATGAGTAGCTCTGAAACATTGTTTGATATAGTGTCAGAAGATGAATCCCTCAGGTTGAAAGTCACTCAAAATACGACTAGGAAAGAGCTGCCTCCTTAAAGTAGAACTGACCTTAATGATGTGGATAGAGAAAAACTGTCAGTGTCTCCATTTGCTGATGTGGCACTCAAAGTGAATAAACAGCTGCAAGCATCCATTAGTAATTGGAACATGGAATGTATGAAATATGAATCTAGGAAAATTGGAAGTTGTCAAAAATGAAAAGGAATGCATAAAGATTGATATCCTAGGTATTAGTGAGCTGAAATGGACCAATTTTGGCCATTTTGAACCAGATAATCAAATGCTCTTCTATGCCAGGAAAGGTAAATTGAAGAGGAGTGGTGTGGCATTCATCATCACAAAGAATGTATCAAGTTCTATCCTGAAGTACAATGCTGTCAGTGATAGGATAATATCTATATGCCTACAAGGAAGACCATTTAATAATACTATTAAAATATATGCACCAACCACCAATGCCAAAGATGAGGAAACTGAAGATATTTACCAATTTCTGCAGTCTGAAATTGACCAGTCAAGATGTGTTGATTATCATTGGTGACTGGAATGCAAAAGTTGGAAACAAAGATGAATCACTGGTAGATGAAAAATATAGGTGAAGAGAGGAACTCAGGCACGCCTAAAGCAGCAGGGCAGGAGAGCAGGAGAAAGGGGACTAAAAGGCCTAGGAATCTGGACAGAGGAGGAGTAAGTCACAGGGACCCAGGTAAGGGTGGTAAGAGAGGTTTCCAACAGGGAGGCAAACTTGTCCGTCAGTTTGTTCTACTGTGGTGACGTGTTGATGTGAGTTTTGAGGCTGAGTCACTGGTGTTTCTAACCCAGTGGGATGCACATGGTGCATAGGTATCATCCCAGCTTACAGACTGATCAGACTACGAAGAAGGAAGAGGCCATCCACTTCTCAAATAATTGGCCAGGGAAAACCTTATGAATAGCAAAGAAATACTGTTTGATACATTACCACGCAACTTTATGAATAGTCCAGTTAGGTTAGAAGGCTATCAAAATAGGACTGGGAAAGAGCTGCATCATCTGAGTAAACCCAGCCTTACTCCTATGGATAAGGTAAAGCTTTTGAGAACGTCATTGGCTGATGTGGCACCACTCAAATTGAACAGAAACAGCTGCAGACATCCATTAATCATAGGAACATGGAATGTACCAAATATGAATCTAAGAAAATTGGAAGTTGTCAAAAAATGAAATGGAACGTGTAAAGATTGATATCCTTGGCATTAGTGAGCTGAAATGGACTGTTTTTGGCCATTTTGAATCAAACAACCATGCGATCTACTGTGCCGGGAATGACAGTTTGAAGAGGAATGGTGTGGCATTCATCATCACAAAGGATGTTTCAAGATCTGTCCTGAAGTACAATGCTGTCAGTGATAGGAT
>NW_006921627.1:15457040-15463856 GCF_000298275.1 Orycteropus afer afer
CAAGAATGGCCAGACTTTGTCTCACCTCTTTTGGTCATGTTGTCAGAAGGGACCATTCCTTGGAGAAAGATGTCATGCTTGGTAGGGTGGAGGGTCGACAAAAGAGGGGAAGGCCTTCAATGAGATGGATTGACATGGTGGCTGCGATGATGGGCTCAAGTATAGCAGGGATCGTGGAGCTGGCGTGGGATCAGGCAGTGTTTTGTTCTGCTGTGCATGGGGTCGCTATGACTCGGAAACAACTAGATGGGACCTAACAACAACAACAATAACAACCATTTTGATGCCATTGTGCTATTTTTTCTTACCCTTTGTTATTAAATATTACTTATTGTCTTAATGTTTTAATTTAAGGAATCTATGTAAATTAATTCAAGACCTTATTTGGATTGGAGAATATAATGAAGTCTGTGTGTCAACATTACATGATCAATTACTTATGAAGTTGCCAGCTTTGTTTTTTTTTTCATGTCAAGTCCACTTGAGGTTGAGTTTTAACACTATAACATAGACAGTTCCTCCAGATGTTGTTTAAAGTATGTTCAATACAAAATTAAAATATAACTAAGTTGGGGGAGAGGAGTGGGTAAGATGGTAGACTAGGCAGACAAACTGCACAGACCCTCTTCAACAAAGAAAAGGGGAACCAATTAATATAGATGCAGAGGTTAATCCTGGAGCCTTGACCTTTGAAAGGAAGGGCACAGAAGTGGACTAAACTCCAACTAGTAGAAGAACCTACCTGAAAACACCAAAAAAGGAGACATATCAAGCTGTGGTCTGTCAGTGAACCTGATGGCACAGACAGCTTGGATATTGCCAAATGGTGTAAGGACTTACAATTAACTTAAAAATCAGCCCTGCTAGCCAAGGGCTACATAGAGGACTGCACTGGTGGCTGGTGAATAAAAGAGGAAGGAGCAAAGAGGGAGACAGGGTGAGCTGTGGACTTTTGCCTGTGTGGAGGGTGCAGCCATTTTGAATTTTTACAAGCAGTTTGACCATTTTGGATATTTAAAGCAACAGCATTCTCCCAGATTTCAGGGACCTAAGAATAGGCTCCATTTGCTGTGAACCTCAAGGATATTCCAGATGTGAATAATTGGAAAGGTGTGATATTCCCCTTGTTACTCTTATAGCCCACACCCTCTTGATGAATGGAGGTGTGGCCATCCCTCATTCCCATCAACCTTCTGGGCCAGAAGGAATTCCATCCCAGTCCATGTTCTCTGATGGAGCCTGGATGCCTTGCCTTGCCCTGTCCAGATTTTTTTTTTCCTTTTGTTTCAGTTTGATTTTGTCTGTTTTAAAATTTTACTATTACTATTATTATTGTCTTTTTTATTATTATTCTTTATTCTTCCCTTCCCAGGTTCTAGTTTTCAGCTTTTTCTCTCTTCCCTGCTTCTGATTCCCATTTTTGTCCTTCTCATGGTTAACCTCATTCTTTGTCTTTCTTTTTGCATTTTACCCATGTTTTTATTCATGTTTATTCTCCTACTCTATCTCTTTTATTGCCCCCTCCCCAGATGTTGTGAGGTTTTTAGTCTTTTTTTTCTTTTACTTTTTTTTTGGTGATTTTTCTCATGTGTTTGTCCGGTGTGTTTTTTGTCCCCTTGCTTTTACTTTTGTGATGGTTTTTGATTGTTGTTTTTGTCTAACTGAATGGGAAACAGCAACCATGCCCATACAACCCAACCAAACCCGCACCTCCTGCAGCTTCACTTACTGAGTGAGAGCCACTACTTCGTTCTCCACCAAGTGGCCAACAATAAACAGCCACTAAGAAAAGTCTTCAGAAGGAAGATGGGGCAATCTACTTCTGTAGTGATACTGCCTCAGAAACCCAAGAAGGGGTCGCTATGAGCCGGATCTGACTTGAGGGCACGTAACAACGACAAGAAAAGCCTGACTCACCCATAGCTGTTCTCCACAAACAGTTAGCAGAGATCTAAATACAACAATGCCACAATGTCTTGGAGACAACAGACCATCACAGTCAACACAAAGAAGCAAGATAAAGTGATAGAAGCAAGGAAGCAGGACACAGACCCAGAACACAACCCTAGAAAGAAGCAGCATTGGAACTCCCTGATAAGGAATTAAAAAGAATTATACTTAGGTATCTTCAAAGGATTGAGAAATAGATCAAGGAAAACACTAAAAAAATTAAGGAGAACACAGATAAAACCCCAGAACAATTTCAGGAGAAAATACAAGAACAAAATGTCAAAATAAATGAAAAATTAGAAATGATACAAAATCTACAGATAGAAATCCAGATGGTTGATACTAAATTCTCAGAAATAGATAACAGATTGAAAGGGCAAAGGAATAGAATCGAAGCAATGGAAGACAGAATTAAAGAGATTGAAGACAAATACCTCAATACTTCCTTGGAAAGGAACCAATCAGAAAAAGGATCAAAACAAAATGAAGAAAGCCTAAGGTTCATGTGAGATACCATCAAAAGGAATAATTGTTGTTGTTGTTATATGCCATCGAGTTGGACCCGACTCATAGCGACACTTCCTTGGGTTTCTGAGGCAATATCACTACAGAAGTAGATTGCCCCATCTTCCTTCTGAGGAATGCCTGGTGGGTTTGAACCACCAGACTTCTGGTTAGCAATAAAGTGCCTTTAGGCACTGTGCTACCAGAGCTCCCAAAAGGAATAATAATAGTAATAAAAACCACCAAACTCATTGCCTTTGAGTCAGACCTGACTCATAGTGACCCCTCCTTGGGTTTCCGAGGCATTATAACTACAGAAGTAGATTGCCCAACCTTCCTTCTGAGGAATGGCTGGTGGGTTTGAACCACCAGCCTCCTGGTTAGCAGTCAAATATATTAGGCATTATGCCGCCAGAGCTCCCATCAAAAGGAATAACATAACATGGCATAAGAATTCCAGAATAGGAAGAGAAAAAGAAAACTACTGGGATAATTGTCCATGATTTGTTGGAAGAGAACTTCCCTGACATGATGAAAGATGAGAATATATCCATTCAGGAAGTCCAATGAACCCCAACCAGGATAGACCCCAAAAGAAAATCACCAAGACATATCATCATCAAGCTCACCAAAACCAAAGACAAGGAAGGAATCCTGAGAGCAGCGTGTGAAAAATGAAAAGTTACCTACAAAGAACAACCAATAAGAATAAGCTCTGATTTTTCAGCAGAAACCATGCAAGAGAGAAGGCAATGGAATGGTATATACAAACCATGAAAGAGAAAAATTTCCAACCTAGAATTATATACGTGGCAAAATTATCCCTCAAATATGATAGTGAAATTAGCAGATTTCCAGATAAGCAGAAATTAAGGTAGTTTGTTAAAACCACACCAACCTTACAAGAGATACTAAAGAGAGTCCTTTGAACAGAGGACCAATAATAGCAAACAACAACTGACCATTAATCCACAAGCTGACATAACCCAGAAACCAACACAGCTATGGAACTATCCAAAGTAAAATAAGCTTACAAGACTGTAAATCGGGAGCCAGAGACATTAATTGACAAATGAAGACAACTATAAACAAAAAGAAGGGAAAAATAGTGTAGTTACAGAGCATCTAAATGGTGAGGAAGTCAAGAGTTGCAAGATAAAATGGACTGTTCTAAACTTGGGGAGAAAATTATAAATCACAAGGTAACCTCAAAGAAAAATGATAAACCTTCACATCACAATAAAAAGAGAAGTCAGGCACGAATATTTAGCAAACACTAAAACAATAGCAACAAAGGAAATGATAACACAATTCATAAACATAATGAGCTCAGCACAGATAATTATATGGAACAGTGAAACCAGGAACATCATGAAAAAACATGTAACAAAGTGACAGCAACCAATTCGTACTTGTCGATAATTATACTGGATGTCAATGGATTAAATGCACCACTCAAGAGACAGAGAGTTGCAGAGTGGATAAGAAAACATGACCCATCACTATGCTGTCTATAAGAGACACACCTTAGAGACAAATACATAAATAGACTAAAAATCAAAGGTTGGAAAAAGCAAATGGCAACCAAAAAAGAGCAGGAGTGGCAATATTAATTTCTAATAAAATCAACTGTAAGACAAAATCCATCGTAAGAGACAAAGAAGGATATTATATAATGATTAAAATATCAATTGAACAAGAAGATATAACCATAATAAATATCTATGGACTCAATGACAGAGCCCCAAAATACATAAATCAGACTTTCACAGAACTGAAAAGGCAAATAGATGAGTCCATAGTTATAGTAAGAGACTTTAATATACCACTTTCAATGAAAGGACAACTGGAAAGAAACTCAACAAAGACGCACAAGAGCTAAACAATACAATCAACCAACTTGACCTTATAGACATCTACAGAGCTCTTCACCTAACAGCAGCACAATATACATTTTTTTCAAGTGCACATGGAACATTCTCCATGATAGACCATATGTTAGGCCATAAAGCAAACCTTAATAAATTTGAAAACATTGAAATACTGCAAAGCATCTTCTCAGATCACAGTGCAACAAGACAGAATGTAACAAATGCTGGTGAGGATGTGGGGAGATTGAGGCTCTCCTGCACTGCTTGTGGGACTGTCAAATGGTACAACCACTGTGGAAAGCAGTATGGTGATTCCTTCAAAAGTTGAAATTAGAAATAACATTTGACTCAGCCATTCTATTACTAGGTATATATACTAAAGAAGTGAGAGCCAGGACAAGAACAGATATATGAACACACATGTTCATCACAGCACTATTTACAATAGCCAAAAGATGGAAACAATCTAGGTGCCCATCAACAGAAGAATGGATAACCAAACTACATATACACAATGAAATACTATGCAACCCTAAAGAGTAATGTAGAATCTGCAAAACACCACATAATGTGGATGAACTTGGAGGACATTATGCTGAGTGAAATAAGTCAATCACAGAAGGACAAATATTGTATTATTCCTTTATTGTAAAAAGTCAAGGAAAAGTGTATATACAGAAGGAAATTTTCTTTGTTTGTTACCAGTGGTGGGAGGGTAGGGTAGGGAACACTGTTAGATAGGTAGAGACAAGTATTGATTTGGGTGAAGAGAAGGGCAACATATGAAATATGAGTAATCAACACGGTGGCATTGAGGAAGAGGAAGACACAGAGAGGTGTGTGGGAGGTACAGACAACAAAGATGGACCCTTTTGCACATACAGTACAGCATTGTCAGTGAAGGCAAACATTGATATATGGATGGACAGGCTGAACTATTAGGTATTTCCATGCAGGGAGGTTGGCAGGCAATATTTCTACAAGTGTATTTGTATGCTCTGTAAGAATTCCCAAGTATATAGGAGAGCAGACAAGGGGCAAGGTTGTAGTCACTTCTCGGCCGCAGCCAGTTAGCCAGAAGGAGTGAGTAGTTGGACCTGTGGGCTGGGAACCATAGTTGCAGGGGACATTGAGCTCAATTGGCATAACATACTACACAAAAGCATTGTTCCACATCCTGCTTTGTCGAGTAGCAACTGGGATCTTCAAAGCTTTCAAGCAGCCATCTAGATTAAACGATGGGTCTCTCCTTATCTAGAGCAAAGAAGAATGAAGAAAACCAAAGTCACATAGAAACAATTAGTCCAAGCCAATGGTACACCATGTGATCCTCAGCCTATACAACTATGAGACCAGAAGAACTAGATGGTGCCCGGCTACCACTGTTAACCACTTGGAGGGGAATCTATGTAGGAGATCCTGGAGAGAGTGGTAGAACAATGTAGACCAAAACTCAAACTCATTAAAAAAATAAATAAAAAGAACAGGTTTGCTGGTCTGATAGAGTCTAATGGAACCACTGAGACTACGGGTTCTAGTTGCCTTTTAGGTCTGGAATTGAACCCACTCCTGTGGCTTCCAGCCACACAAAAGACAGGCATATGAACTGAGCATTTATAATAGGTAGATACACTCCTTGGAGAGATCAATCATGAGAGAATAGAAGGGCTCTGTATGCACAGGGAGACAGCTCAGGGGGCAGGAGTGCATGGGAGGGAAGGACACAGGGAAGAGTCAACTATGGGGAGGAAGTCAGAGTTGAGCTGTTGCATTGTGGAGAATTGCAGTCAGTGTCATGAGACAAAGTGTATGTGAACTGCTGTATGGAAAGTGAATTTGCTCTGTAAATTTTCAGCCAAATCACAATAAAAAAAATTTAAGAAAAGAAGTACAACCATTGCCTGGAGAAAAGCTTTAAACCTTAAACCAAAACTATCTTCTGAAGTCATCTTTAAACCAAACAATGTTGTTGTTGTTATGTGTCGTTGAGTCGGACCTGACTCATAGAGACCCCTCCTTTGGTTTCCGAGACAGTATCACTATGGAAGTATATTGCCCAACCTTTCTTCTGAAGAATGGCTGGTGGATTTGAACTACCAGCCTTCTGGTTAGCAGTCAAGTGCCTTAGACACTGCACTACCAGAGCTCCCAAACAATAGTTTAGGTTAATTAGAAAAGAATGTCTACTTTAAGCATTGTACTCTTCTTAAGAGTTACCTGTATGTGATGATATCGACAACAGACACTCAAAATATTAAATAAGAAGCATAGGGGGCAGTGGCTGTGTTAATGATGGTGAAATACTTTGGAAAAGGATATCAAGAATTGTGGCACACCTTGAAAAAGGTAGCCAGTGCCATTGGTTTATACAGGTAGAAATTGCTAAATTGATGTATGTTTCATTGTGTATATTTTTCCCAAAAATAAACAAAAACACTTAAAATCTCTTAGTGCAATCTACCACATCAACAGGAAAAAAAAAAAAAAAAAA
>NW_006921627.1:15472616-15480702 GCF_000298275.1 Orycteropus afer afer
TCCAAGATTATCTTCTGTGTCTGTGTTAATTGGTTTCCCTTTTCTTTGTTGAAGAGGGTCTGTGCAATCCTTCTGCCTAGTCCGCCATCTTGCCCCGCCTAGCTTGCAAGCTTTTAAGATCCCAGTTGCAACTCACCAAAGTAGGAAGTGGAACAATGTTTTGTGTAGTATGTAATGCCAATTGAGCTTGATGTCCCCTGTGGCTATGGTCTCAAGCCCACAGGTTCAACTACTCAGTCCCTCTGGGTAGCTGGCTGTGACCAAGAAGTAACTACAATCTTGTCCCTTGTCATCTCGACTATACACCTGGGAATTCAGATCATACAAAAACACTTATAGGACCATTGTCTGCCAACCCTATACATGGTCTTGGGTATACTTCCCACTTCATAGGTATACCTAATTGTTCAGCCTGTCCACTCATCTATCCATCTGTATACACTGACAATGCAGTACTGTATGTGCAAAAGGGTTCATCTTTGTTGTCTGTACCTCCCATGTAGCCATGGTATTTTCAATCACCTCTTAGGTATGTGAAAGCTGGACAATGAATAAGGAAGACCAAAGAGTTAATGCTTTTGAGTTGTGATGTTGGCAAATAATACTGAAAGTACCATGGGCTGCCAAAAGAACAAACAACTCTGTCCTGGAAGAAGTGTAGTCGGAATGTTCCTTGGAAGCAAGAATGTTCAGACTTCATCTAACTAACTTTGGTCATTGTGGTAGTTAAGATTATGTGTCAACTTGGTTGGGCCTGGTTTGGAGTGGCTGAGCAGCTGGATGTAGTGATTTCTTATGATGAGACAGTAATCAACTCCAAGGTGGAATCTGCTCTGAGCAGCTGAGTAGTTGCCTTTGGGATGTGGTCTGCTTCCCATATATAAGAAGCTTTGAGAAAGGTCTCTGAGATTTTTGTCATGCTTGGACCTTGCATGTAACTGAGTCTTTATTCAGTAGTTTGTCATATTTCTGGTCAATCTTGGGACTGTCTCTGGTCTTGAATTAGTGTCCTGCCATGTTGTTTGGTAACCTTGGGACTGTGCCATTTTACTTGTTAAACTTGAGTTAGTCAGCCTCTGCAGCCAGCAGTTGCCTGAGTTAAGAGAAACCTCTGGCTTCAGTGGTCCAGGAGCAAGAGGCAAAGCTGAAATCCAAAGGCAGGGGCCTTCACCCAGCACATATTGCTAGCACTTTGGACTCAGACTTCTAACCTCCTAAACTACAAGAGGGGAACGCTGGTGGCATAGTGCTTAAAGCATTTGACTGCTAACCAGGAGGTTGGTGGTTCAAATCCACCAGCCACTCCTTGGAAGGAAGATTTGGCAATCTACTTCCGTAGTGATACTGCCTTGGAAACCCAAGGAGGAGTTGCTATGAGTTGGATATGACTCAATGGCAGTGAGTTTGTTTTTTTGTCTTTTAAACTATAAGAATTCAGATCATACAAATACAGATCAGAATTCAGTCAGAATTCAGATCATACAAATGGGTGATAAAGCCACCCATTTGTGGTATTTTCTGTTAAAGCAGCACTAGAAAACCAAAACAGTCATGTCAGAAAGGACCATTCCCTGGAGAAGAACATCATGCTTGGTAAAGTGGGGGGTCAGAAAAAGATGAAGACCCTCCAACAAGATGGATGGATATAGTGGCTGCTAGGATGGGCTCAAGTATATCAAGGATTGTGAGGATGGCACATGACCTGGCAGTGTTTCATTCTGTTGTACATAGGTCACTATGAGTCAGAGCCTTCTCAATGGCACCAAATAACAACACCAGCAATCACTGAGAAGGTCAATGTGACACTCCCCTGTTGGTGAAGGATGACAGCTGAAGATATCCTCACAGAATTGAATTTAGAGATAGCATTGGGAATGATGGAATCTTGAAATAATAATGAATAAGTGGTGAGCTCAATTGTCAGAAATAAGGTGGGTACAATGATTATAATGGAGCTTGAGTTTGGAGTGGCAGCCAGGATTTCCTGAAAGGAAAAAAGAAAAAAGGGTTTCCATCTGTATGCTAGTCTTTAACATTTGGCAATACAAGAAAGAAAATACCTGGTTTGTGGAATATGTTGATTTTTGTGGTGTAATTTCTCCCACCATGGCTTATTTCAAGTTACCAAAGTGACATCACTGAATGAACAATTGGGAAGGATTCACTATTATCAAGTATAGATAATGGTCAAATTTATTTATATCTATTGTACATTGAGTATAGATAATGGTAAGAAACTCTTATGGTTCAATGGTTAAGGCACTTGGTTGCTAACTTAAAGGTGAGTGGTTCAAACCCATCAGCCATTCTGCAGGAGAAAGATGAGGCAGTATGCTTCCATAAAGATTTACAGTTTTGGGAACCCTGTGGGGCAATTGTATTCTGTCCTATAGGGTTGCTATGAGTTGGAATCAACTCGATGCCAGTGGGTTTTGATTTTATAGACAATGGTAAAATAATTAGGAATTGGAAAGTTTTAAGTATTTCTTACTTTTTTAAATGTAACTTATTAATTGAAAATTTAGATTATTTAATTTTTAATAATAACTATGTTAAGAACAGGAGCTCTGACAGCATAGTGCCTAAGGCATTTGACTGATAACCAAAAGGCAGGCGCTTCAAACCCACCAGCCACTCCTCGGAAGGAAGGTTGGGCAATCTACTTCCATAGTGATACTGTCTCAGAAACCCAAAGAGGCGTTGCTATGAGTTGGGTCCGACTCAATGGCAAACAACAACAACAACAATGTTAAGAATTGGCTCATGACACTCCTGAAATTTATTCATTCAGCCTTTGCAAACACACTACTTGGCTTTGTTCAATATCTACAATAGAAATAAATCAAAGGTACGTGATCAGTAGGCTAAGAACAGTCATGTTCCTAAAAGTTATAAGCTAATATTCATTTCCAGTTCTGCCTGAGCAAGTTTTCTGACCCAAAATCCAATTATTGAAAGAGAAGAAAGATCATAAGAAGGAAAACCTCTTTAATAAATGATAATAATTTCTCCGGAATATCCCAAGAAGATTCATCCTGTTTATTTGAGTAAATGGGGGATGATCGAGCACATATATTTCTAGAATGGTAGAATGCAGGTCTAAATTAACACTGATTCCAAGGATCTGAATCATCATTGTCACCCTCCTGTTATAGCATGGGTTTATAAAGTAGTAATACAAGAAGTCTTTGTCTAGGTCTTGCTCACAGTAGATACATGAATGCATCTAGTAATCATTTTCATGATCCTTAAATTTATAATTTGACAGCAAATTCTTCATAATTGGTACAAGTTCCACATTGGAACCTTGCCTTTTGGATAAGAGCTATAATAGTGAGGAAAGCCAATGAGAAGCTTCTAAAACTGTTCTGCTATCCCTTCCCTGGCCATGATAAACCAGAAAAAAATTGGCATAACAGGGAATATCTAGAATTATTGTGACCTGTGGCATAGTGCCTAAAGCATTTGACTTCTAACCAGAAGGCTGGAGGTTCAAACCCACCAGCCACTCCTCAGAAGGAACATTGGACAATCTACTTCTGTAGTGATACTGCCTTGGAAACCCAAGGGGGGGGGTTTCCTATGAGTCTGATACTACTTGATGGCAGTAAACAACAACATAATCACCTCAAAGATGCAAGGATAATAGTGCCCATTTATCTCTATTTAATTTACCAGTGCAGATCTTACAAAAAACAGGTGGATTCTAGAAGATGACAATTGACTATTGCAAGCTCAATCAAATAACTCCGATTGCAACTGCTAATTATAGATATGGTATACATAGTGTTTTATTTTGTTAGGTGCTGTCAAGTTGTTTCTAACTGTAGCTACACTATGTACAATAGAAGAACAGAACAGGATACAGCCTGGTCCTGCACCATCTTCACAAATGTCATGCTAGAGCTCATCGTCACAGCCACTATGTCAATACGTCTCATATAGGTCCTTCCTCTTGTTCAATGACCCTCTACTTTACCAAGAGTGATATCCTTCTCCAGGGATTGGTCTTTTCTGACCACATGACCAAAGTCTGTGAGACAAAGTCTGGCCATTCTCACTTCTAAGGAACATTCTGGCTTTACTTCCTCCAAGACAGACTTGTTTGTTCTTCTGGTAGTCCATAGTATATTCAATATTCTTTGCCAACATCATGATTCAAATACATCAATTCTTCTGTGGTCTTCCTTATTCATCGCCCACCATTCACATGCATATGAGGCTATTGAAAACATTGTGGATTTGGTAGGGTGCACCTTAGTCTTCAAAGTGACATCTTTGCTCTTAACACTTCAAAGAAGTCCTTTGCAGCAGATTTGCCCAATGTAATATATTGTTTGATTTCTTGACTGTTGCTTCCATGGGCATTGATTGTGGATCCAAGTAAAATAAAAATCCTTGAAATCTATATACATATTAGAGTAGATTAATACAACTTCAGATACATGAGTTATGACTCTTGATCTGCCAAAAGAATAATTTTCTATCTATATAAGAAAGGAGGACCAGAAATGTCTGGCATTTATTTAGAATAGAAACAAGCAGCAATTTATTTGCTTGCCTCAAGGTCATATTAACTCTTCTCCCCTCCCTGTCATGACATGAAGAGACTTAGACTGTGTGGACATCCTGTTGAGGTTAATGGTGATTCACTATATTAATGACATTATATTAAATGGACTGCATGAGAAAGGACAAGTATGTTGAAACCATTGATAAGACACATCTACTACAGTGAATTGCCTGCAAAGATTCAACATCCAATTGCAGAGATCCTTAAGTATTTTGCCTATAAAAGTGATCCTTAAATCATTGTTGTTAGTTGCCTTTGAGTTGATTCCAACTCATGGTGAACCATGTATGCAAACTAGAACTGCTCCATAGAATTTTCAAGGCCATGACCTTTTGGAAACAGATGATCAGTCCTGTCTTCCTAAATGCCTGGGCTAGTCATCAATCATTTAAACATTTGTAGAACAGAGTAGAATGGTCCCTAGAATTTCTAAGGCTGTAAAGATTTAGTGAAGCAGACTGGCTCATCTTTGTCCTGGAGATCAGCTGGTGGGTTTGAACTGCTCACCTTCTGATTTGGTTGCCCATTACTTTAACCACAGAGCCACCAGAGCTCCTTTTTTTCTTTTATCATTAGAAGGTATTTTTAGGTATGAAATGCAAAATGTCTCGATTTTTTTTTTATAGTAATTAGACCATTAATCTTTTGGTAAGGGAAAGCTTCAAAGCAACTGCAAATTTACAATAAAATGTATTTGAAAGTTTTATAATTTAGGCAGCAGAATAAAATCAAATTTTACCTTGAGGGATAAATGGTCCTTGCAACTGGGAATCTGAGTCTTGCTTTGACCTTATAGCTTTTTACAAACAGATAAGTTAAGATCTGTTTATCCTATAAAAGACTTCAGCTAATATTTCCTCAAATATACATCTGTAAAGCTTGAGTTGATTTTTCCCTGTCACGGTAAACATGTTCATGGAGGATGACAACTGGAGGTATGGAGAAGGTCCTTAGGTTCCACCAAGTTGCCAAGGGAGGACTGCCAAAGTCCACGCCTTGCATGATACAGTTTTCAAATATTCAATAGCTGTTCTGTTCTAAGGAGCTCTGGTGGTGTAGTGCCTAAGACATTTGACTGCTCCAGAAGGCTGGCAGTTCTGACCTACCAGCTACTCCTCAGAAGGAAGAGTGGGCAATCTACTTTCGTAGAGTTACTGCCTCAGAATCAAAGGAGGGGTCACTATGAGTTGAAATCAACTCGTGAAAGTGGTATTGTGGAAACAAAAGAACCTTGGATCTAGATCCTAGTTCTATAACTTGGCTGCTGTTGTGTGAAAACTACATAAGCTCTCTAAAACTGCAACTGATTTATCTATAAAATGAAAGTAACGTCTCGACCTCAAAAATCCTTGTGAACATTTAAATAGATAATATAGGTAAGGATTTAAATACATAATATACTTGCTGTTGGAAACAGATAAAAGATTTGATTCATGGGTTTTCCCACTCCTTATTTAATTGCCAAAGTACAGATATTTCATTTGCTCAAGGCATGTTCTCATAAATTTTATAGTGTCTTAACTCTTTTGATTTGTCATTGAATGAAAAAAAAAAAAATATGTTGCTGTAGAGTGATTGCAATTCATGGCCACATCATTGTTTATTTGTTTTTTTGTTGTTTATTTGGCTTTACTTCATTTTTGTCTGTTATTAAAATGTAAAACACATGAAGGTAGGAAATATGCTCTCTTATTCATCATTGTATTCCAAGTATATCACTACACACTCACTTAGGACATAGTAAGTACACAATAAATATTAGTTGACTAGAATGGAGCAAAATAGCCACTTTCACCCTGCAGCATGCAGAATTTTAGCCTAAACTGGTATATAGATCCATTTCCATTCACCAACACATCCTGTGTGGTTTCAGATAGCTGGGCTTCAATAAATTTTGACTATTTTTAGATATCCTTTGGGCCTAAGAGTAATATCCAAGGTAGAGATTATTATCCATTTTCTTTTTATTATTTCATGAAAACATTTGAAATAATAGAGAATGAAGATGCCTATATGATGCTGAATTTCAAAAATCATCTCAAATCTGGGCAGAGATCTGCAGGTAGGATTATATACCCTGTCCCAAGACTCCAGTTTAAAATTTTATTATTTTCGTATTAAGATAATCACCATATAATAATTTTAAAGTGTTGAAATTGACCATATTGTGAGATTTAAGAAATACCCATAAATTATCTGAGATAGATTATTTAGATTAATGTATATTTTGTCAATAAAAGGTCAGTATTTTCACAGTCCCTGGGGGGGGTAGTGAAATCCTAATGGGATGATATATAATTCCCTCAATGTTATAGCATAAGAATGAGAAAATAACTTTAAAATAAAAGGCATCAACCAGTTTTCACAGAAAATTTTCCTTTTGTAAAGTATAAGTTTGAAAAAAGCCATTATTCAGATATAAAAGCAATATAAATATGTGTAGTAAAGATACTTGTTATACTTGAAAGGTAAAGATCTAATGGCGATGAAGGCATAGTAGTTGTCATGTAGTGTTTTACACTTTGAAAAGCATTTTAATACACATTGTACTTTTTAATTAAAAAAACAAAAACAAAAACATAGGGTTGATGGGTCAGCCAGTTTTGAGTGAGGAAAAGCAAAAAAAAAAAAACAACCCAAAAAACATTGTTCTTTGCTACTCCTAGGGCTCCTGTATCTTGGTCAAGTGCTTGCTGTTCTCAGGTGTGGTACAGATTCTTCAGGTAGGTTTAACAGCAACATGCAGCTTCTTGAATTCAATCTACCTGAAGCTTGTATACTCACTTATTTAACTGAAAGCAATCCTGCTGAAATAACCAAGACCTAAGCTGGAATGACATGGCCAGAAATGCAGATTTGGTCACTACTGAAGCTCTGCCACATGTACACTTGTTGAGTAGTCTCAGGAACTTATTATCTCAGTTTCCATCTAGTAAAATCAAAATTTTTTGTCACAGTTATCGTATTTTTGATGTCACCTGAAGGCTTGGGGACTTTTCTATGGTGTCAATATCAGGAAACAAACACTTTGTTTTTTACTTTAACATACCTTGCTGTTGTAAAAGCTAGAGCTATTGGAGTCAGGGTGACTGGATTACACTCTTAACCCCAAAGACTTAAGTGCATGGCCTTGGGAAAATAATTTAGACTTCTCAGTTCTTTTATGCATAATATGGGAAATCTATCATGTAATGCTTTTGTATGGATGTTAAATTATTAACTTTTTTTTCATAAATCACTTCTTAATAGACAAGTGAGAACAGGTTCATAAAATCTAAGTATAGATATGTAAAATATAAAATAGCAGTAATTATAATTGCAGAACCAATAAACCTGGAACATAAAACAGGGCTGAAATTAAACAAGCATGTTTGTGATTTTCATTACTTTTCTTCTAAGCTTCCTTGTTTCTTATGTGATAAGGGAGATCTGACCAGTTATTCCACTCACATTAGCTGTAAGAAAATTACACCCATTGGTTAAGTTCTCATAACAATTAAAAAAAAAAAAAAA
>NW_006921627.1:15484782-15521651 GCF_000298275.1 Orycteropus afer afer
TTGGGGTTAATTCTTAGGTCCTACCACCACTCGGGAATCTCCAAGCTGTGTCATCTGTGCCGTCAGGGTCGCTCAGTCCGCTGCCAGACCACAGCTCCGTGTGTCTCCTTTTTTGGTATTTTCATGCAAATTCTTCTGCTAGTTGGGGTTTAGTCCACTTTTGTATCCTTCCCTTCAAGGCTCAGAGATCCAAGATCATCTTCTGTGTCTGTGCTAATTGGTTTCCCTTTTCTTTGTTGAAGAGCATCTGTGCAGTCCTTGTGCCTAGTCCACCATCTTGCCGGAACTCCCTAGAGCAATTTCTTGATACTGTCCAAAATGTACCAATGTAGCCCCACTAAACGATTTTAGGATGAGCCAATACAATGTGCTCCAGATACTCAGTTTTCTGTTCACCTGGTTTAATATAGTATGCAAATCATAACTTATAAAGAAGAATATCAATATTTAATTTATGTTGTAGTTAGGTGCCATCAAGTGGGTTCAAATTCATAGCAACCCTATGTATAACAGAAGGAAACACTGCCTGTCTTATGCCATCCTCATAAGTGTTGCTGTGCTTGAGCTCATCGCTTCAGCCACTGTGTCAATCATCTTGTTTAGGGTCTTCCTCTTTTACTGACCTTTGACTTTACCAAGTATGGTGTCCTTCTCTAGGGTCATATAAAAATTTAAAGCTAATATTTTAATAGTTATTATGTAGTAACAAGTTTAAAATATCTCTCCCTGATAAGTGTAGAGAGAGTATCTTTTTCTAGATGACTAGCTACATGGACATCCATATGCCTGGGATTGGTATCTCCTTATAAAATTGAAGAACTGTACTGCAAGTGTGTTCAACTAAGTACGTTTTTATACTTTTGCTTGAACAGAAGAAATACCAAAAATAAGATAAAACTTGAAATCTATTTTGAGTTTATCTGGTAATATAGACAATTGGGTAGTAAATTTCAGAAGTTTTACAATATATATACCCACTGTTATTGAGTTTATTCCAACTTCTAGTGATCCATATAGGGTTCCCAAGGCTGTAAATCTTTACAGAATCAGCCTGTCTCATTTTTCTCCTGTGGAGTAGCTGGTGGGTTTGAACCACTGACATTTTGACTAGCAGCCAAATGCTTTTGCCACTACCCCCAGAGCTCCTCTTGCTATATATAGCAAACCGAAGTGTGGACTATAAATATAACTAGTTATCTATGGCTATAAAATCAATTGAAGTAAGACATTCACACACTGCCTCACCTTGAGAAGTAACACTTTCTATGACTTAAAAGATAAAATATTTGTGAAATATGCAACCAAAGTAACTAAATTAAGTGACAGATTATTTAAAATCAGTAGTAATTGGGGAATAATAAAGTTCTTGGCTCCTCTTGGTCTCTATATGGAAAATTGGCTGGAAACCTTCTAGACAGAGATTAATTCCTATGATACAATTGAGATAATTTGTACAATTCTGATCTGCATATAAAGGGATACGAGTTTTCATTTTGTTTATGGAAAAAGTGTATATGTTTAACTTATTCAGAAGTGCTAATAAATGGAAGGAAATAAATGAAATTAAAAGAGGATTATGGTATATATACCCTTGTTTAACCTTTCTGGAGGTTCCCTGTTCACAGTTCTGTGAAAAGACCGTTTATACCAATTCTGATCTCAAGGGAGAACCATGGAATGGCTTCTGTATAAACATGTTTCCTTGGAAATTAATGCTGCTTTCTGAATCTTGCCCCAAAAGTTAAAGCCAGGTATGAAAAAGTTATTATATGAATAACATATATCATATGTAAAAGTTGAAATAACATATGAATATTCCCAGTATAGTGACTGATAGATAATAGAATTTCAATAAATGTTCCTTTTGCTCTTATTTGCTACAGTGAGCTATTTTAATAATAGACACAACAGTGCCATTATGTATTAGAAATTTAATAAATCAACTGTTTTCAAGTCATCAAAAATTATAAAGGAGCAAGAAAATGACAATACAATTTAAAACATCAAAAGGAGGATGTATCTCTGTGTTTTTGGATGGCAGTTTTTTTTTTTTTTTCTCCCCTGAAATTGTCAATTAATCATAAATGCTAATATGGCTTCAGAATTTTGTTAAAGGGAATTCACAAATGGTTAGACCAGTACATTGGCAGGGAACTTCCAGAAATTTAAGCTAGATTTATAAGAGGATGTAGAATGAGGGCTATCATTGCTGATATCAGATGAATCTTGGCTGAAAGCAGAGAATACCAAATGAAGTATACCTGTTTTTACTGACTATGCAAAGGAATTTGACTGTATGGATCATAACAAATTATGGATAATGTTGTAACGAATGGGAACTACAGAACACTTAATTGTGCTCATGCAGAACCTGTCCATAGACCAAGAGGCAATTGTTTGAACAGAACATGAGGATACTTCATGGTTTAAAATCAGGAAACGTGTACATGAAGGTTGTATCCTTTCACCATATTTATTCCATCTATATGCTGAGAAAATAATCTGAGAAACTGGACTATATGAAGAAGAATGCAGTATAAGGATTAGAGAAAAACTCATTAACAATCTGTGATATGTGGGTGCTAAAAGGGCAGGAAGGACACATCTTCTGACCTCCTTTAACCCCACAAGAGGAAGACAGAATCACCATCAGTAGCCCAAGGCCTATTCCTGCCAGGCCACTCATGCTGCCTTCCTCCAGCCCTTTCACCAACCCTGACACCAACTGTTTCTCCTGCAGCACTCACCACCTTTCTTGTGGGTTCGATACAGAACCACAGTGGCCATACAGAACTGCAGTGGCCATACAGAACTCACAGATTATGGGTTTTTTTTTTTAGGGAAGCACCAGGCTACAATTCAAGTTCAGGAAAAATGTTCAGTCTCTCTCAGCCCCCTGTCTCTCAGCCAACAGTCTCTCACAGTCTCTCTCCCAGCAGTGCATGTCCCTTGGTGCCTCACTCAGCAATGTGTGTCTCTTGCATCTCTTTCCCACCAGCGCATATCCCTCAGGAGCACATGTCTCTTTCAGCAGCACACCCTTCTTAGCCAGGAGTCAGAGAGAGACTTCTGCCTCTAGGAGGTCTCTTTTTGAGTCTGGCAGAGTGACCCAACTAGCCAATCATAACATCAGAATTCTAAGCACCTCAGAGAGCGCGAACTTCCCAGAACTTTGCTTTGTGCCACGCCCAACAGAAATACACCAGGTGGATAACTTTTACAATCAGGATCTCCTCAGTTGCTCACAGCAAATTCCACCATGGAGTTTACAAAGACTTACGGGTAGAAAAGCCACACTAAGAAATTTACTACACTGCAGTGGGTGACACAACTTGGTGAAAGTGAAGAAGCCTTGAAGCACTTACAAATGAAGAACAGAGACTGCAGCCTTCAGTTTGGATTATACCTCAACCTAAAGAAAACAAATGTCCTCACAATTGGAGCAATAGGCAACAACAGGATAAATGGAGGAAACATTGAACTTGTCAAAGATTTCATTTTACTTGGATTCATAATCAACACCCATGGAAGCAGCAGTCAAGAAATCAACATATCACATTGGACAGATCTGCTACAAAAGACTTCTTTAAAGTGTGAAAGAGCAAAGATGTCACTTTGAGCACTAAGGTGCACCTGACGTAAACCGTGATATTTTCAATAGCTTCATATAGATGGAATAGCTGTATAGTGAATAAGGGAAACTGAAGAAGAATTGATACATTTGAATCATGGTGTTGGTGAAGAATATTTACTATACCATGGGCTGCCAGAAGAACAAATTTATCTTGGAAGAAGTACAGCAAGACTGTTTCTTAAAAGTGAGACTGGTGAGACTACATCTCACAAACTTTGAAAGTATTATCAGGAGGGACCAGTCAGTCACTGGAGAAGGATATCATATTTGGTAAAATAGATTGTCAGTGAAAAAAGGGGAAGACCTTCAATGAGATGGATTGACACAGTGACTGCAAAAATGGACTCAACCACAGTAACGATTGTTAGGGTGACACAGGACTGAGCACTGTTTTGTTGTTCTGTTGTACACAGGGTTGCTATGAGTTGAAACTAAATTGACACCTAACAACAATGACATGACATCTAAAATGAACATTGGTTATCTCTGTAATAAAAATAAAACTGAAAAATACTTATAAAATAAGTAGTTACAAGAGTGTTAAAACTCATGAGAAAAAACTCTCAACCTTTCAGATTTCTCCTGGTGTCTACAATATTATTGTCTTATCCTAGTGTTTGGATGTATTGGGATCCTTGTGTTCATGACGACAATGACTGACCTGAAGTCCTAGGGTGAATAATAGATTGCTATTTATTAGGAGCTCTGGTGGCATAGTACCTAAGGCATTTGACTGCTAACCAGAAGGCTGGCAGTTCAAACCTACCAGCAACTCCTTGGAAGGAAGGTTGGACGATCTACTTCCGTCCTTAGTGATACTGCCTCAAAAACCCAAGGAGGGGTTGCTATGAGTCAGATCCAATTCAATGGCAGTGAGTTAAGTTTTTGGTTTTGTGTACTTTTGGAAAATAAATATTGTTCCTTAATTTCTATAAACTGACCAGTCTTATATATCATATTGAAAAATCATTTCAAATTTAAGCAAAATTAAGAAATGCTCAAATATAAAATTAATGCTTATTCTGAATCTTTTCTTCTGGAGAATTCTCAGTAAGAGGTTTGCTTATTAACATTTTATATTTAAAAGTAACTATTTTTCTTTTAAAAAAGAATGTGCTCATTGCTATTACTCTGAGAGATAATGCTTTAAATGGATGAATGTGCTAATTTAAATAAAAGACACCATCAAAAATTGCTTTAAGCAGACTTCTGTAGCTTTTTTTTTCCCCTGTGGTAGCTAATATGAGCATTATATTCTGTAGTTCTTTTGAAACAATCAGACCAGTTCATCTGTAATTCCCTGTCCTGTTTTTGAAACTTTACTTCTCAAAACTATAGGGCTAAAATGTGTACTGTCTTATATGTAATATCAATGTGGAAACATAAATTCTTAAAACCTTTGAGATGAGATATCTAAATATTACATGAGTCCCCAAACAAGTTTTCTAAGAAAGACAAAGAAGGGCACATTTTTGTGTTGGGCCATTATTTTTGTATTTGTATTTTTCCTAATAAAACAAAGAAACATATAGGATTTTCTAAGACTAAATAAACTTTGTTTAATGTAATTCTTCTATACTTTACACTGTAAATTGACTGGGAAGTTGTCAACTAATAATATCCCTCAAATGTGTTGAATCTTTTACTCAAATAAAGTACTAATGTGGTAATATAGCAATTTTGACCTATTAACATTTAATATTGTTGTTATGTGCCGTTGAGTCAGCCCCGAACCATGGCGACCCCTCCTTGGGTTTCCGAGGCAGTATCATTATGGAAGTAGATTGCCCCATCTTCCTTCCGAGGAGTGGCTGGTGGGTTTGAACCGCCAGCCTTCTGGTTAGCAGTCAAGTGCCTTAGGCACTACGCTACCAGAGCTCCCAACATTTAATACTAGATGAGTAATTTTAATTTCCATGAACTCAAATAGGTGCTGTTTTCTGTTTTCCAGTAATTCTGGAAAGTTGAATCCTCTGCAATTATTATTATAGCTTAAAAAAAAAAACTTTTAAAATGTAGGATGAGATGATTTTTTATTAGGCACTGAGTTTGATCGTATGGCTACCAATGATCTCTTGTGACTCAGGTTTTCCGTTTGTAAAATGTAAATTAAAATGACATAATTAGTGCAAAAACAATATTTTGGTGAAAGATAGTATTGAAAAGAAAATCATTAAAATTTATCACATTGAAGAGTTATTTAGTAGGGAAGATATGTTTTCCTGGTGTTATTTTTATTCCAATAAGTTAGTGTTATATTTCTGCTTACACTTTGAACAGTTAAAAAATGTTTCCCATGACATCCACTTCAAAAGAGAGTACTGACCATAAATATTGACATGTACTACCTCTCAAAATTCTATAGCTAGTACAATAAAAGAGAACAACATACAATAAAATAATGAAAACACAGAGAACTGGAAGGGAAGGAAATTTTCTACAAATGGAAGGCAGATGGGATTGTCTTATTGGAAAATCAGTGCAGGAAATCACTGTTCAGGTAAAACACAAGAGCAGACTACAGTGTGGATGGAAATTATTGCTAATGGAAAAGTCCAGTCAAGATCATATTTTCAGAGTGATGAATACAGAGTATAACAAAGGATCTAAAGCAAAATGATTAACCGAAAGACTTTCCCAGAAATGATTGGATTGGGGTTTTGTTATCCTCCTTTTCTATTCACGCAGTTGCATTTGCCCCAATATCAAACCCCTTACACACACACACACACAAAATATTTTAAAGCAATGAGATATAAGAAACTACGGCTCCTAATTTATGTAGAGGGTGTTGTGCCATAGAGTATATGCCTGTTTTGTTTTGGTTTTGAATGAGAGAAAAGAGTAGTGTACTAAACTGTTGTGTACCCAGACACTCTAAAATAAAGCTTGACAATTTTCTGCCCATTTCTTTCTAAAAATTTGTGAAAAGTAAATAAATAAATAAATAAATAAATAAAATGAGTGGATATCTGAGCCAAAAGTAAAGCAAAACTAACTAACAAACAAAATACTCTATGCCAAGGAATAGGCTTTGGTGGGTTAGGGGTAGAATTCTCACCTTCTGTATGAGAGACTGGGTTCAAGTCTTGGGAAATGTCCCTCATGCATAGCCCTCAGCCATCTGTCAGTGGAGTACTACATGTGGCTGTAAAGCTGAAGAGGTCTCAACAGTCACCAGACTCAGATGGACTAGGAAAGCCTAGTGATCTACTTTCAAAAAATTAGCTGATGAAAATCCTGTGAATAGAAACAATCCAATTAGCAGCCAGTCATGGGGATGACATGGCCTGGCAGAGTTTTGTTCACTTTTGCACAAGGGCCTGGTTTTGCAGAGTGGGTCCTTTATCATGGCAACAATAAGCCATGAAAGAACAAAATCTCTTTAACAAATTTTCTAGAAAAAGAGAATTGAGAAAAAGGTAGAGTATGAAATAATCAAAGAAATAATAGAAGAAAATTTTCACAAGAAAAACAAAACCAAAAAAAATGAGTCTTAAATTGATAAAAAACCAATTAAATTTAGAACAGGATGAAAAAGCAGATAAAGTTAGATAGATAGATATGAATCCTCATATTTCAGGATACCAAGAAAGAAAACATACTATAAAAAGCCTTACCTAAAAAAAAAAAAAAAAAAAGTATTCAGATTCTCTCAAAGAAAAGGGAACCAAATGGCATCAGATTTTAAAATATCAAAAGCGTGAGACAACATCAGAATAATGCCTTCAGGTATAAGCAAACATAATTTTAAGTTTAAAAGAAAGGTTAACAGGAAATATGTTTTTTGCCAGGCATTCTTTTGGAACAAAATGGGATCTATTATCTAAGAGTAGCTAGGCCAAATATGTCATGAAAAAACCTTTCAGTTCTGTATCCTTAGAAAACAGGTTTTTTTTGCTCTACAAAAAGAAGGAAGTTCACTTAAAACCCCTGGGGGTGTAGAAAATAACATACAAAAATAAATAAATAAATAATAGCTCATATATGACAACCAGGGATGCAAACAATATTTTAATATTTAAAAGTGTAATAAATAGCACTTAAAAGAGAAAAAGAAATAGTCAAAAGTGGTACGAAGTGGGAAGAAGAGGAATAGAAGCACAGCAGATGAGAGATACTCTTAATTTTACTTGTATCACTTTATTGTGTGCTAATATTTTTCTCTAGGAGCTCTGGTGGTGTGGTGCCTAAGGCATTTGACCGCTAGCCAGAAGCCTGGCTGTTCAAACTCATCAGAAACTCCTCGGAAGGAAGACTGGGCAATCTACTTCTGTACAGATACTGCCTCAGAAACCCAAGGAGGGGTCAGTATGAGTCGGATTTGACTCACCAGCAGTGAGACTATTTTTGTCATGTGTGTATACTGTTATTAATTTCTAAATATGTCTCCCTGTCTATATAAGTTTTTTTTTTTTTTTTTTTTTTCCCTGAGTACAGATAAAACGACGTAATTCTCTCAGATTGTAAATATCAGCAGTCTGGCAGGTAATGTTTCCTTTTTTATTGGTAGTCTTCTGTTTTTAGGGATGAACTTAGTTTTGAATCTCCTCTTTCTCAAGTCATCCACATTATAATGATCCAACATTACAATAAGCCTGCAATACAATAATACAATAATCCACATTACAATAAGCCAACAATACTGGGAGAGAACACTGGGAATGGATTGGCATGCCCTTCCCAAGTGCCACTGCTATATATTGAATGATGTTGAAAGGATGTACAATTGGAATAATTTTAGGAAGAAAAACAAATAGTGTTGCTATTGTTGTTATGTGACATTGAGTTGGCCCCGACTCATAGCGACCCCTCCTTGGGTTTCTGAGGCGGTATCATTACGCAAGTAGATTGCCCAACCTGCCTTCCGAAGAGTGGCTGGTGGGTTTGAACCACCAGCCTTCTGGTTAGCAGTCAAGTGCCTTAGGCGCTACCCTACCAGAGCTCCAAATAGTGTTGCAGTGGATCCAAAAAAAGGATGGTAGTGATTTCCTGTAATATCCAATTTGCCAAACTTTTCTTGATTACACATTGATAGCTTGAAGGACATAATGGTTATGAACTGTACTGGCAAGAGCATGGGTTTGAAGTGAGACTTGTATTGGAACAAAGAGATTTCTATTAACCACTCATATAATTTATGCAAATTAAAACTCATCTCTTATTTTCAGATGGGAATACTAATAATTACATCATAGGATATTTTATGCAGGTTAAATAAACTAAAAGAACACAGAGGCATATAGTGCAGTGGCTAAGAGCATGGGCCATAGAACTAAATCAACTGGTTTGGAATTTCAGTTCCAATATTTGTCTTTTGTATGACTTTGGGAAAGTTGTATAATCCTTATGTGCCTCAGTTTCCTCATATGTAAATTGAGGTGATAATAACACCAACTTCATAAGATTTTATTATCTTCTTAAAAATCATAATGTGAAAACATAAAAAATAACAGTAGAGAGAATAGTGTATTAAGTGTCCGTATACCTTTCAACCAACATCAACAATTATTAATATGCGACCAATATTTTTCATCTATTTTCCCAACAACATCACTCCCTCAAACTGGATTATTTTAAGGCATTTTACTAGATACCATACCAGTTAAGATTTTAACACTTCAGCCTTTTATTCTTCATTTACGTGTTCCTTTTTTGACAGAACTATATAATTATACCTCCTGTACTAGTTTTTTTTTAATTGATGTGTAACAAATTACCACAAATTTAGTAGCTTGAGGGGGGAAAAAAAAAAAAAAACCCACTGCCACTGAGCCAATTCCAACTCATAGCAACCCTGTAGGACAGAGTAGAACTGCCCCATAGAATTTCCAAGGGTATAAATCTTTATGGGAGTTGACTGCCTCATCTTTCTCCAGTGGAGTGGCTGGTGGCTTGGAACTGCCAACTTTTTGGTTAGCAGTCAATGCCTTAATGGGGACAAATTACATTTATTATCTTAGTGTCTGTGGGTTGGGAGTCTGGGCACAGCTTAACTATGTCCATTGTTTTCTAAATGATATCTAAATGCTATGAGTTTTAGAAATTATAACTTGTCAAAGGCTTCCTTTGTGAGGTAGAAATAAAATGAAATATTAAAACACAATTTAGAAGGTGAAAAAGAAAGAAAAGACTCTTCAAGACTGAGGAAGCGTATGAACAAAAGTACAAGAGGATAACAGTATCCAACATATTGAGACAATGGAAAGTAGTCTTGCAGGAATATAATACAGGTTATAAGGACAATCTCAAAAAAGAAATTAGACCCCGATAGTGAAGGAATTTAAACAGTAGGATTTTACTTTTACAATTAGTGATAAACTATCAGGAGCCCTGTGGTACAGTAGTAAGTACATGGCTGCTAAACGAAAAGGCCAGCAGTTCTAACCCACCAGGCCACTCTGCAGGAGGAAAATGTGGCAGAGTGTTTCCATAAAGATTTATAGACTTGTCTGGTGGTGTAGTGCTAAGGCATTTGACAGCTAACCAGAAGGCTGGTGGTTCAAACCCACCAGCCACTCCTCAGAAGGAAGGTTGGGCAATGTACTTTCATAGTGATACTGCCTTGGAAACCCAAGGAGGGGTCACTATGAGTCAGATCCAACTTGATGGCAGTGAGTTAGATTTTTGGTTTTTAAACCCTATAGGGCAATTTTACCCTGTGTTATTGGGTCACTATTAGAATCAACTTGACAGCAGTGGGTTTTTTTCCGGTTTAATAAACTATTGAGAATAGTCATAATTCAAAAACTTAAAACTTTGTTCTTCCCAGTCACTCAAAACCCTGACCCCACTCCAGGAAATATGCAAATTAGTGAATTAATACTATTGTTGTTCTACTAACAAAGCTGAGTTTTAATCACAAGAAATTACTTGGCAAATATATAGTTTTAGCTAATCATATTTGTTGTCATTTCTCCTTTCTTTGTTTTCTATAGAATTCATTTTTCCCCCCTCAGGAAATAATTATAAGTGCCCAAACAACTGGTTGAACAAAAAGAAATGTTACTGGTTTTCCACTTCTTTTAAAACTTGCAAAGAAAGCTAATATGATTGTACAAAGCTATACACATAGTTTCTGGTGATTAAAAATTTGGATGAGCTGGTGAGGAATCATAAATAAGATTTAAGTCCTCAAGGAAGAATTGCTATGGTTTCTTAAAAATGTGGGTGATTTGATGTTTTTGATGTTATTTGTTAGCCATAATGTAATGAAGATGTTTTTATAATGAAAATGTATTATTAACCAATCATAAATGCCTGGCATAATATCTGTCTCTAAGAAAACATTCAAATTATTTTTAAATAAATGAATTAATTAATACACTATTTCATCTATAGGTTTTCATACAGAAGAGTTTAAAACCTGGACATGTTGGTTGGATTGGACTATATATTATTATTCTCAAGGAAATCTTTGGACTTGGATAGATGAGCACTTTCAGTTCTACGATTGTAAGTTGTTTTCTTTGTGTGGTATTTTTTGTTTTATATATAGAATGATATATATAAGCTAAGCTTCTTTGCTTTCCAATCTTTTATTCTGTCTTCCTGTCTCTGTAATTTTCTTTTTTCTCCCCTTTTTTTTCTTTTCTATCTCCCACTTTTCCTTTTCTTCCTCTTTTAACATTCATCAATGTTAAGAAATAGGGATGAAAGCTGTTTATTATATCCCCTAACTATCAGTAAATGTTCAAAAAATAATTATTATTTTTAACATTTTAAGTTGATTTAAGCCTCACTTAAAATAATTTAAGCAAACATCTCCTATATGATAAATGCACAGATAACATTCGTCTATAAATTTTTAAAAATCTGGACTATCTAGGTCTCTTGAAATTAGATATTGTGAATTTGAATTTATGTTCTTAGGAAATTCACCTAAGCTTGATATAAATTTGCTTATCTATGTAAAAAGATCCACCACTTATCTGTCAGTTTATTGTACTATAGTGGCTTGTGTGTTGCTGTGAGTCTGGAGGCTATGCCACTGGTATTTCAAATACCAGCAGGGTCACCCATGGTGGACAGGTTTCAGTGGAGCTTCCAGACTAAAGCAGACTTGGAAGAAGGAAGGAACCATCTACTTCTCAAAGAATTGACCAGTGAAAACCTTATTAATAACAATGAAGCACTGTCTGATATATTATTGGAAAACTTTATGAATAGCAATGAAACATTGTCTGATATAATGCCAGAAGATGAATCCCTCAGGTCAAGAGGTACTCAAAATACAACTGGGGAAGAGCTGAATCCTCAAAGTAGAGTCAATCTTAATGATGTGGATGGAGTAAATCTTTTGGGACCTCCATTTGCTAATGGAGCATGACTCAAAATGGGAAGAAATACCTGCAAACATCCATTAATAACAGGAACATAGAATGTATGAAGTATGAATTGAGGAAAATTGGAAGTTGTCAAGAATAAAATGGAATGCATAAATATCACTATCCTAGATATTATTGTTGTTGTTGTGTGCCGTAGAGTCGGACCCGACTCACAGTGACCCCTCCTTTGATTTCTGAGGCGGTATCACTACGGAAGTAGATTGCCCCATCTTCCTTCCTTATTAGTGACCTGAAATGGACTGGTTTTGTCCATTTTGAATCAGACAATCATATGATCTACTATACTGGGACTGAAAAATTGAAGAGGAATGGTGTAGCATTCATTGTCACAAAAAGTGTTTCAAGATCTATCCTGAAGTACACTGCTATCAGTGATAGGGTAATATCCATAAGCCTACAAGGAAGACCAATTAATACTACTATTATTAAAATAGTAGTATTAATTATATATATTATTCAAATTTATATACCAATTACTAAGGCCAAAGACAGGAAACTGAATATGTTTACCAACTTCTGCAGTCTGAAATTGACCAAACATGCAATCAAGATGTATTGATTATCACTAGTGACTGGAATGCAAAAGTTGAAACAAAGAAGAATCACTGGTAATTGGAAAATATAGGATTCATGATAGAAATGACAACAGAGATCACATGATGGAATGTTGCAAGACTGATGACTTATTCATTGTAAATATCTTTTTTCAACAACATAAATGGTGCTATACATATGGACCTCACCAGATGGAATACACAGGAATCAGATTGACTACATCTGTGGAAAGAAACAAATGAGAAGCTCAATATCTTCAGCCAAAACAAGGCCAGGAGCTGACTGTTGAACAGACCATTAATTGCTCCTATGCAAGTTCAAATTGAAGCTGAATACAATTAAAACAAGTCCACGAGAGCCAAATATGACCTTGATTATATCTCACCTGAATTTAGAGCCATCTGAAGAATATATTTGATGCATTGAATATCAATGGCCAAAAAACAGATGAATTGTGGGAAGACATTAAGAACATCATAGACGAAGAGAGCAAGAGATTATTAAAAAGACAAAGGAAGAAAAGACCAAAATGGATGTCAGGAGAGACTCTGAAACTTGCCGTTGAGTGGAGAGTAGCTAAAGCCAATTGAAGAAATGACAAGATAAAAGAGCTAAACAGAAGATTACAAAGAGCAGCATGAGAAGACAAAGTCAGTTATTAAAATGAAATGTTCAAAGACCTGGGATTAGAAAATCTAAAAGGAAGAATACTCTCAGCATTTCTTAAGTTGAAAGAACTGAAGAAAAAATTCAAGCCTGGAGTTGAAATATTGAAAGATTCTAGGGCAAAATATTGAATTATGCATGAAGCATCAAAAGAAAATGGAAGGAATTCACAGAGTCATTGTACCAAAAAGAATTGGTTGATGTTCAACTATTTCAGGAGGTGGCACTTGGTCAAGAACCAATGGTATTGAAGGAAGAAGTCAAAGTTGCACTGAAGGAATTGGCAAAAAACAAGCCTCCAGGAACTGACAGAATAGCCATTGAGATGTTTTGACAAATAGATGCCACACTGGAGGTATGTACTCATCTATGCCAAGTAATTTGGAAGACAGCTACTTAGTCAACTGACTGTAAGAGATCCATATTTGCACCCATTCAAAGGAAGGTGATCCAACAGAATGTAAAAATAATTGAACAATATCATTAATATCACACATAAGTAAAATTTTCTGAAGTTAATTAAAAAATGGTTGCAGCAGTGTATTGACAGGAAACTTCAAATAATACAAAATGGATTCAGAAGAAGACATGCAATAAGCAATATCACTGCTGATATCAGATGGATCTTGGCTCACAGCAAAGAACATTGGAAAAATGTTTACTTGTGTTTCATTGACTATGCAAAAGCATTAGACTGTGTAATTCATAATAAATTATGGATAACATTGAGAAGAATGGGAATTCCAGAACACTTAATTATGCTTATGAGCAACTTGTACATAGACAGAACCACGGGGATACTGAATGGTTCAAAATTAGGAAGGGAGTATGTCTGGGTTGTATCCTTTGACCATGCTTATTCAACCTGTATGCTGAGCAAATAATCTGAGAAGCTGGACTATATGAAGAAGAGCATGGCATCAGGATTGGAGGAAGACTCACTAACAACCTGTGATATGCAGATGACACAAACTTGCTTGCTGAGAGTGAAGATGACTTGGAGCACTTACTGATGATGATTAAAGACTACAGTCTATAGTATGGGTTATACCTCAATATAAAGAAAATGAAAATCTTCCCAATTGGATTAAAAAGCATCACCATGATAAATAGAGAGAAGACTAAAGTTGTCAAAGATTTCACATTACTTGGATCCACAATCAACACCCATGGAAGCAGAAGTCAAGAAATCAAATGTTGTATTGCACTGGACAAATCTGCTGCAAAAGTCCTCTTCAAAGAGTTCAAGAGCAAACATGACACTTTGAAGACTAAGGCACGCCTAAACCAAGCCATAGTATTTTAAATTATCTCATATGCATTTGAAAACTGGACAATGAATAAAGAAGACTGAAGAAGAGTTGATGCTTTTGAGTTATGGTGTTGGCAAAGAATACTCACAGTACCATGGACTGCCAGAAAAATGAACAAATCTGTCCTGGAGGAAGGGCAGCCAGATAGCTCCTTGGAAATGTGAATGGCCAGACGTCATGCCACTTAGTTTGGTCATGTTGTCAGAAGGGAACATTCTCTGGAGAAGGATATCATGCTTGGTAAAGTGGAAGGTCAGCAAAACAGGGAAAGACCCTCAATAAGACGGATTGACACAGTGACTGCAATGATGGGCTTAAGTACAGCAAGTATTGTGAGGATGGCGCATGACTGCAGTTTTTCATTTTGTTCTACATAGTGTTGCTATGAGTTGGAGCCAACTTGATGGTACCTAACAACAACAACATATAAAAAGATCAATGAAGCTTTCTTCATAATGTTCCAGTATGACTAACATAAGTTAGTGCATGTATGCGAGCTCCAAAATTCTTAATTTGTTGGAGGTGGGGAAGAGAAAAAGATTTATTCTTTAGATAGTAGACAGTTGTCATTTTTGATGATGGAAAAGGTAACACAGAGTGAGTATGAAGTGTGCACAGCTTAATGAAGGTAAACGATGTCACTAAGGTAAACACAAGAAAAAAGGATCTTTTCATAAATTGCTATGGCATGTATAACTTTTCAAACACAGCAACAACAAACAAAATACATGTATGCTGTAGTTTATGTATAGATGTAGGCATATATGTGCATAGAGTGAAAAAAAAAAAACTGCCATAGAGTCAATTCTGACTCATAATAATCCCCATTAGGTTTCCCAGGCTGTAAATATTTATGGAAGTAGATTGTCCCATCTTTCTTCCATGGAACAGCTGGTGGGTTTCAGTGGTGACCTTCTGGTTAGCAGCCAAATGCCTTATCAACTATGCCACCAAAGCTATTGATATGTGTGTGTAGGTATGAATATGTGAGTGTATATTTGCTTATATATATGTGTATGCATATTTGTGTATGTGAGAGCATGCATATATATTCATATATACAATAAAGCACATAGCATAGTAATGGATACTTCTTAGACCAAACACCTCACAGGTTGTTTTTCTGGGTTTGAAGGCTTAGGACCATAGTCTCATGGGACAACTTGATCAATTGGCATAATATAATTCATCAAGTTATGTTCTGCATCCTAAAAGCTTGAGTAGCCATCTAAGATACAACTATTGGTCTCCATTCATCTGGAGCCAAACAGAAAGATAGAAACCAAAGACTCAAGGAAGAAATTAGTCAACTGGACTAATAATCTACATCAACAATAGCCCTATTTACTCTGAGAAGTGAAGAATTAGATGGCATATGGCAACCACTACTGACCATTCTAATGAGGGACATAGCCCATAAATATTGATAAAATGGGAGAAAATGTGGAGTAGAACCTCAAATTCTTAAAATATCTAGATTACTAGACTGGTTGAGACTCCCTGAGACTACTGCCCTGAGATATTCTATAATTCTTGAAGGAAAAGTGGCCTCTGTGGTTACCTCTTAGGTAAATAACAGACTGGTTCATAAAATAAAGAATATCATCTGTGAGTACTATGCTCCTCACAACTTACTTTGGTAGCAGGTATTTTCACTTTGCACATTTTATTCTAATTACCTTGTAAAGAAAATTAGTTTTGTGGCTATGTGGAAAATATAAGAAGTAAAATTTAAATGATAAGGGTCAGTTAGGTCATAGTTCAAGGGAGAGATAATGATTGTCTCAATGAGAATGGGTCAGAGGATAGAAAGAAGTGAATGGTTATGAGGCACAACCTGGAGATAAAATACTCAGTGATTACTGGTATAGTAGTGTTAGGGTTGAGAGGGAAGGAAGGAGTAGTAATGACTTCTAGTCTTCTGACTTAAGCTTCTACAGTGCAATTACTAAGATAGGAGATAAGTGGTTCAGAGGTAAAGCAAATCAAGAGTGTCCAAATGTAATCACAAGCAACAAGTGCGTGCATGCACTGCCGAGTTATATCTGACCCATAGGGACCCCTCCTTGGGTTTCCGAGGTGGTATCACTATGGAAGTGGATCGCCTAATCTTCCTTCCGAGGAGTGGCTGGTGGGTTTGAACCACTAGCCTTCTGGTTAGCAGTCAAGTGCCTTAGGCAGTAAACCGCCAGAGCAAGGCAGGGTCCATTTTAAAACCCCTGCAAAATCTTTGCTAATGAGAAAGAATCTATGAAAGTTTGGCTTGAGGAAACTTTACAGTTACCACCATTAATTATTTTATGATAAATGCTCAAAACTTTGTCCTTTATCTCCCCCACGTTTTTAGTGATTGGACAAACTGAAAGCAAGAGTTGTGCCATCATAACAGGAAGTGAGGTGTATTCTGAAGACTGTAACTACAAATTTAATGGCATTTATGGGAAAGATGCTGTCTGGTTTATATCCACTAGACCCAATGGTGTGTCAATATACAATACAGTGTAGAACTACTTCTCAGCTTGAAGCTGAAGGATATTTAAAGAATTTGGTTATTTTAGACAAAGTTTCAAATAGGAAGTTTCTGATAAAAGACATCATCAAAATAGGAGGAACATCTTTTCTCCTAAATTGACGTTGAAGTCAATTTGTTTACAGAACTATTGTTGAATATTTGGATTTACCTTTTTCTTTCCTACTGCACTGGTAATATACAACCAAATGATAAAAGTTACTAGTTATTTTAGTAGTTATTTTTTGCAATTAAAAACACAATAGAGTAAAAAGGTTTCAAATAAATATATATTTTTTAATGCTATGTGTACTATGTGGTGGATTGAAAAGAGGAATTATATGTATTCATATATTGATACATGAAACAATTCTGAACTTTTTGCTTATATATTGTAGCCTCATGTTTCTTATAAAGTCACACCATCAAATATTCAAAACAATAATGAACAAAAAAATTGTGCTTTTAAATAAAGAATTAAAAGAAATATGTATGTAACATTGCCTATCCTTTTCTTAGTGGAGTTCATTTTATTGTTTTTTTAATAAAAAATAAGTAAAAATTTCTAATATTCTATACAGAAATAATTCTTCTTTCAATAAGAACATAATAAAATCACTTTAAGTAAGAAAACAAAATTCCCTGTTCTTTCAATAAGAAAAGAAATTCAATCTTCTTCAAATCTGCCTTATTTTCAGTCTATATGTATGCTGTATCTTAGGTTCTAATTCCTTTTGAACATTTGGTGAAGTAATCAGTAGACCTGTTCATGACATATTTATGCATTTTCTTTCTTCTTGGACTTTTCTCTCAAGTTAATCACTTTTCATTTTAATAAAAAATAAATCAAATTTTGAGCTGGCAAGTATTAAAGTATTAAAATGTTGTAAGAGTGAGATGGTAATTTGAAGTAATATGCCATCTTATTTGTTTTTAATTTTACTAAAATTTACTTCTCTTTAATAGAATTATGTTTCAACATTATTATATTGAAAACTGTCCCACGCTTTTAGTGTTCTAACTGAAATTGTATAAAAATAAAGTTTCCTATTTGTCTCATTTATTGAAAACATATTCATATTTCAAAAAATGCAACATATTGTGTTTACTATATATCATTAGTTAGCTCCTTTAAAAATTGTATGTAGTTTATTCTAAGTCATTAGGAATTTAGTGTAGTGCCTAAGGCATTTGACTACTAACTAGAAGGCTAGTGGTTCAATCCCACCAGCCACTCCTTGGAAGGAAGATTGGGCTATCTACTTCTGTAGTGATACCACTTTGGAAACCCAAGGAGGGGTCACTATGAGTCAGATCTGACTCAATGGCAGTGAGTTTGGTTTTTTGTTTGGAACTATGAATATAAAAAGAAAAAAAAAAAGGAAAGAATGAATTCTCTGCTGAGGAATTAGGAAAATTAACTTGTAACTATGAACAAAGGACTTATTGATTGCAAATTTTTTTTTCAACAATATAAATGATGGTGATATATGTGAACCTCACCAGATGCAATACACAGGAATCAGACTGACTACATCTGTGATAAGAGACAATGGAGCAGCTCAGTATCTTCAGACAAAACAAGGCCAGGAGCTAACTATGGAACAGACCATTAATTGCTCATATGTAAGCTCAAACTGAAGCTGAGACAATTAAAACTAGTCCACTAAAGTCAAAATATGATCTTGTTTATATCCTACCTGAATTTAGAGACCATTTGAAGAATAGATTTAACACATTGAACACCAATGGCCAAAAACCAGACAAGCTGTGGGATGTTATCAAAAACATCATACATGAAGAAAGAAAAAGGTCATTTAAAAAAAAATGAAAGGAAGAAAAGACCAAAATGGATGTCAGAAGAGACTCTGGAATTTTCTCTTGAATGGAGAGCAGCTAAAGAAAATGGAAGAAATGACAAGATAAAAGAGCTGAACAGAAGATTTCAAAATCATTTATTACAATGAAATGTGTAAAGATCTGGAGTTAGAAAACCAAAAGGGAAGAACATGCTCTGAATTTCTCAAGGTGAAAGAACTGAGGGAAAATTCAAGCCTTGGGTTGTAATATTGAAGGATTCTATGGGCAAAATATGAATGATGCAGGAAGCATCAAATGAAAAAAAGGAAGGAATACACAGAGCCACTGTACCAAAAATAATTGGTCAATGTTCAACTATTTCAGGATATGTCATTTTATCAAGAATTGATGGTATTGAAGGAAGAAATTGAAGCTTTATGAAAGGAATTGGTGAAAAACAAGGCTCCATGAATTGGAGGAATATCCATTAAGATGTTTCAGCAAACAGATGTTTCACTGGAGGCACTTACTCATCTATGCCAAGTAATCTGGAAGTCAGCTACCTGGCCAAGTGACTGAAAAGATTCATATTTTTACCCATTCCAAAGAAAGGTCAGCCCACAGAATGTGGAAATTTTCAAAGAATATCACTAATATAACACACAAATAAAATTTTGCAGAAGATGATTCAAAAACAGCTGCAGCAATATATTGACAGGGAATTTCCAAAAATACAAGATGTAGTCAGAAGAGGACATTGAATGAGAAATATCATTGCTGATGTCAGGTGGATCTTGCTGAAAGCAAAGAATACCAGATAGATCTTTACTTGTGTCTTATAAACTATGAAAAAGCATTTGTGTGGATTATAACAAATTATGGATAACACTGTGAAGAACGGTGTTTTGGTTCTCTAGTGCTTCTCTAACATAAAATATCACAAGTGGGTGGCCTTGAGGAACAGGAGTTTATTCTCTTACATTTTAGGTGCTAGAAGTCCAAGTTCAAAGTGCCAGCCCTAGGGGCTAGGTGAAGGCCCCTCAACCTTGGGCTTCAGCTCTGCCTATTGGTCTTGGATCACTGAAGCAGGAGGCGTCTCTTAATTTAGGCAACTGCTGGCTGCCGAGGCTGACAAACCCATGGTTGACAAGTGAAACTGTACAGTCCAAAGATTATCAAGCAACACTACAGGTCACTAGTTCAAGTCCAGAAACAGTCCCAAGATCATCAGGCACCATGACAGGCCACTAAGTGATGAGTGGGCCAAATGCAGGACTCAAATGTGCCAAGAAGATCAAGACTTTTCTCAAAGTGTCTTCTTATATACTGGAAGTAGAACACATCCCTAAGGCAGCTACTCATCTTCTCACAGTAGATTACACAATAGAGCTGATTACCAGTCTCATCATGGGGAATAACTATATCTAGGTGCCCAGTCTTTCCAAATTAGGCCCAGCCAAGTTAAACATAATTTTAACTACCATAATTCTACCCCTTGTCAACTTGGCACATATATGGATCTCCTTCACTGGGTGGCCTGAGTCTTCTAATCCATCTGAGTGGCAACCTCACCCTGTTGGCCTGGCAGGCTCCATTCCTCTGTCCCTTGCATGTGACAGCCCTGTCCTCTCACTTATGGGCAGCAGCTATGGCTTCATCCAACTGGCCATCATGAACGGCAGCTCCACACTCCAAAACCAAGTTGGTGAAGATCTGAATCTTTGAAACCTAGGAGGCGGTAGTGGTTCTACTCCTAGGGTCCATAGTCTTACCCTTTGAAGTTGAATCACTGAGTCAGCTCTGCTTCCCATTTCCTTGGTCTCTCAGCTTTTAACAAATAATGCCTGAGGGCAACTTACTCTGTTAGGAAGCTTCCTGCCCAAAAGCTTTCTGCTCCATGGGCCAGCAGGCCTGCTTCTTCATCTCACGCTGGTCTCTTCTACCAATCAGTGCTCAAAGCCAACCCACTCTGTCAGGAAGCCTTCTGCCTAAAGACATTGAGCTTTCTCCTTCATGGGTTGGTATGCCTGTCGCTGTGTCTCATGCCAGTCTCTCTGTTCTGCTTCCACTGTCTCTCTGACAGTCTCTCTATTGGTCTCTTTGCCAGTCTCAGTTCAGGGATCTTGAGTCCAAGGATGCAACCCACTCCTGTTTCCACATTTTAGGTATCTTTCAGAGCATCACCCTACTCTCTCAGTACCAAATTCCATTTTAGTTTTCTTTCTACTTTGATTTCTCTGATTTCCTATTTGGTAGAGTTGAAAGTTTCCTCATTGTGCTCATAGTGGGCAAGTGTGTGCCTTGAATTGATAAGGATATGCCTGTAATCGTTCTCTCATTCAACAATCTGTTGTTTCTTTGCTTACTATTTGCAAGACTATGTACTCCATAGCATAATAAATAAGAAGCAACTTTTTCCTATCTAATCCTTTCCTTTATCTCTGAGTTATGCTACTAAATATTCAGTATTACCTGTTTTATAAATATTTAGGTTTGCTGCAAATCCACTTTAAATCAACAAATCCCCTTGAACTATGGACACCATCAGCATTCAGAAAAGCAAAGGATCCATTTCCTGTAATTTCAAACCTAAAAAGGAACATTCAAAATCATTCTAGGAACCATCTATAGTTGTAGCCAACAATAAAATTAAGAATAGAATGATTTGAAACTTATTTATCAAAACACTGAGCTCCAAGAAAATATCCTCATCCATCACCATATCTTGCCCCCCCAAATATCTGCCATGATAAAGGAAAGTAGGAATAATCTAGGTATATGTTGGAATTATAACTGGCAGACTTATTTAGAACAATGTGTGGATAGCTGGCTAGCTAGTTATAATTAAGATAGACATAAGTCTGTGTCTGTATTTATCTATCTACCTACCTATCATCTACACATGTCTATAGACATGCTAAATCCAAAGGTATCTAAAATTGTTTTTTTAAAATTTTCCTGGCATATATTAGTCAATATATTTATTAAAGGGTATGTAATAAGGTTTATAATAATTTGGTACTTTTGAAAACATATTGATAGAAACAAAAGACACTAGTTTAATTTCTTTTTTTTTAATTAATTGGCTTTTTAAATCAGTCTTCCTTTTTTAATAAATATAATTTGCCCTATCTCACTTACTTCAATGTATGTTTGTTCCCCCCCCCTTTTTTTTTTTTTAATGTATAACACTTACTGACACAATAATGCAGGAATACATTGTCGTTGTTGCTGTTATGTGCCCTTGAGTCAGACCCGACTCATAGCGACCCCTCCTTGGACTTCCAAGGCATTATCACTATGGAAGTAGATTGCCCCATCTTCCTTCCAAGGAGTGGCTGGTGGGTTTGAACCACCTTGCTGACACAGTAAGGCAGGAATACATGAATACAAAATAAAAGTTCTAGGGCTTTTGTTTTTAAGTAAAATAGCATATACTTAAGGAGACTTGACATTTACATAAACATATGATGGCATTTATAAAAGAAGTTTGTATATGGTATCTAACTGTTCAAAGAAGACATCTTGGATAAATGTAGTTTATGGACAAAGCTGCAAGTAAGTCATTCATGAGTTTTGGCTTGGGAGTTGCAGGATAGTTCTATCTGAATTACCAGAAGAAGAGTGAATTGACATGAACTTGACAATAAAAATTAAATTTAAATGTATGAAAAATTTCACTGTGTGTCATTTATGAGGATTAAATGAAGATGGGTTGTTTTAGGGTATGTATGTTACAAGGTGGAGCTTAGTGGCAGTATCTAAGGCATTTGACTGCTAATTAGAAGGTTGGCAGTTCAAACCTGCCAGCTGCTCTTCAGGAGGAAAATGAGGCAATCTATTTCTATGTGTTTTAATGTAAATGTTTCAATGTAAATGCTAATGTATCACAGAGTGGAATCTGAGAAATATAATTACATATAGAAAATAGGAAGATTTCCTTATAATAATACAATTCAGAAAGATTCCTTTTTTTTTTTAATACAACATACAACACAAGAATAAAAAAATTTCAACTGAATTTAAAACTCACCAAGAATTGAATGTTGTTCCATTTGTCCATTTCCAAGAATGTCCTGGTTTTCTGCTTAATCCAATCCAGTGCATAAAAGTTCCCGTGCGGTTCTTCAAAAAATCCTTCCATAAAGCACAGGGTACCATTCTTTATTTACTATTTGACAGCACATTGCTAAATATGTTTTTTAATGACACTAGACCATCTTTTATGATCTACATTCTAATTTCCATACCCTAATACCTATAGAAGCCCCTGTGGCTCAGTGGTTAAAACATTGGACTGCTAACCAAAAGGTTGGTGGTTTGAATCCACCAGCTGTTCTGTAAGAGAAATACATGGCAATCTGCTTCTTTACAGATTTACAGCTTTGGGAACTCTATGGGGCAGTTCTGCTCTGTCCTATATGGTTGCTATGTGTCGGAATCCACTGGCCAGCAGTAGGTCAATTGTTGGAATGCATCCACAGCAATGAACAATATAGATACAAATTTTCCTTGCTGTCTGAAAGTACAACATTCCATTGAAAACTACCATGAGCTGAAATGGCATAAAGCAAAGAAGTGACTACCATTAATTTATAAGGGAAAAATATTTGAGTGTTCCCAGAGCCCAAAGGAGCTCTGGTGGTGTAGTGCCTAAGGAACTTGACTGCTGACCAGAAGGCTGGTGGTTCAAACCCACCAGCCACTCCTTGGAAGGAAGGTTGGGCAATCCACTTCCATAGAGACACTGCCTTGGAAAACCAAGGAGGGGTTGCTATGAGTCAGGTCTGACTCGATGGCACATAACAACAACAACAACAGAGCCCCAAAATAGTCTACAATTCATACTATATAACACGTAAAACTTAAAATAACACTAATGCAGCTTGATGCTAAGATGCTGAGCATCCTTCTCAGGGACAGAGCTTGGTGACACTACTTTCACTGCTCAGAGTGAGCACTGCCTCTTTAAAGACTAATGCTGATCTGCAAAATAAAGGCTGAATGCTATTTTCACTTTTATTTTTTTTGTAAAAGTGAAAATCTGTTTCAACAGTTAGTGAAAATGACTACTATACTAATGTAGGTATTTCATAGAAGAAGTGGTGTACAGTGAACTTTCAAAAAATGGTAGATACCTGTACTGATATTTGGGTTAGTTTGAGCAGAAATATTTTCATTTTGCTTTTTAATTCTCAATTATCTCTAAGTAACTGAGGACTTTAACCAAATCACTTAAACTCTCTGAGCTACACTGTCTCTAGTAGTCTGTCAAGTTTCTCAAAATTTCTCAAAAAATGAGATATTGATGAGGAAAATATATTTAACATCCTCTTTTTATTTTTTTGGTTAAAATGCTTAAAGCATCAATGTATTCTAGTCACAGAGTGAATGAACAAAGATTATAAATGGATATGATATAATGTATGACCAGATAACAAAATCAGGGATGGAACTGTATCTATAGAAAATTATACAGAATACTCTTCAAGTGAGATAAAAAACTAATAAATATATTTTATTTTTTGCACAGATCCTGTGCTAAAAATAACAGGAAGGGATTTCAGGGGAAAGAGGGTCATTTAAATTTTAAGTACTGTTAATGTTTGAAAACTTAGTTCTAAACTATTTTAGTAGACAACATAAAAAGAATACTGCTCCTGTTCTATGCTTTCTTATATAATCAGAGATCAAGTTAAATTTTTGATGAATATGATTTATTGCAAAAAAAAAAAGTAATGGGCTTAAAGTTTTCTCTACTGGTTTCTTGATATTAGAACATAAACATCAAAAATATTAGTCAGGTTTTCTTTACTAAAAGGAGGCAAGCAAAACTCTTTCCTCATCCTGTGTCCATGCAGTTCTAGGCCTTCTTTTCTCTCCCTCTCTTACTTCTTTCATTCATTCACCCACTTCTGCAAAGTGCATATATATGACCTTTACATCCTCATGTCTAATTCAAAAAACTACTTTTTATTATTATTTAAATTTTTTTGAGTTATTCTTGGTGGAATGTAAATATAAAGACATTAAAAATGGTTGATTTAACAATCTAAGAACATGTATCAAAAATATTTAACTATGTGAACAATATGCTTAGTGGTTAAGAGCATAGCTTCATTACCTAACCTCTCTGAATTCAAATCCCAGCTTGATAACTTATGGCTGTATGACATGAGCTGGGTTATATAATCTCTCTGTGCTCAGTTTCCCCATCTTTAAAATGGGAATACTATTATACTAATCTCATAGACAATAGCTGAAGATCACATGAGATATTATAGTACAGTGCTTAGAAGATTGTGACATTGTATTAGCTATTATCATTTTTATTCTCTTTGTACAAATTCAGTCTCTGAAATGATTGTAAGCCTTCCCATTTTCTTACCATATCCTTTTGTGTATCAACCTGAGCGAGTTCTGATCCATGTGAATCACACATTTTTTTACTATCTGGCCAATTCTTGGTATCATTAGAAAAATAGAAACACTTCTCTTCTACTTCAATCCAGTCACCAGAACATGCAGTAATTTTAGGACATTTTGAGCGTCTTGTAAAAAGTACTGTTAAAGAAAGGAAATGATCATATAAAGCATTTGTTATTGTTGTTATGTGCCGTCGAGTCAGATCCGACTCATAGCGACCCCTCCTTGGGTTTCCGAGGCAGTATCACTATGGAAGTAGATTGCCCCATCTTCCTTCCAGGGAGTGGCTGGTGGATTTGAACCGTCAGCTTTCTGGTTAGTAGTCAAGTGTCTTAGGCACTATGCTACCAGAGCTCCATTACAAAATCATACTTTGGGAAAAACTTAAAAGAATTCTTGAAGGTCTTAGGCTTTTCAAAGTATGACCCCTGGAGACAGAATTGACCAGCCTACTCTGCATTTCAAATGCATTAATCCGTTTCCAAACTTATGTTCAGATCTAAAGACACACTGTGCCTAAAGACATTTTAAGAGGAATCTTACAGCATTTATACACCCACAGTCCCAATTTATTATTTGAACTTAAATGAATGAACTAGGATTGGAACCATCAGTTTAGTACCTTTTTATTTTTAATAGTAATATGTATTGGTGCTGATTCTTTTGTTTCAGTTTTACTTTTCAAACCAGGGCTGGTGGTCTGTAAAGTTAGCTTTATTTATGAGATGGTGAATGAATTCAGTTCCCATGGCTAGAAGGAAGACTATTTCATGGTTGAACAGTCTGTGCTGTACCATGTTTTCCTGGCTTCTAGAATTAAAATTTATCTTTGAATTATTTTTTCAAAATGGATCCATAATATTAAGAAGAAAATAAACATCTTCAATTTTACAAATCTTGTAATTGCAACAGAGAAAGTAGTGCAATAAGATAGTTGTGTCATTTTTTTTTTCTTTTTTCTCCCTCTTTTAATGTAATGTGGTAGGAAAAACTAATTATTTCATAAGAATAATGATTAGTAGCATAAGTGTGATAGTTAAGTTGTGTGTCAACTTGGCTGGGCCTGGTTGAGTGGCTGGGTAGCTGGATGTAATAATCCCCATGATGAGATTGGTAATCAACTCCATGGTGGAATCTATTGGAGCAGCTAAGTAGCTGCTTTAGGATGTGGTCTGCTTTCAGGATATAAGAAGTAACTTTGAGGAAGGTCTCCAGCTTATGGCATGCTTGGACCCTGCATGTAGCCTAGTCATTGTTCAGCAGCCTGCCATGTTGTCTGCTGATCTTGGGACTATTAATGGACTTGAATCAATGACCTGCTGTGTGGTTTGGTAATATGGCACTGTGCCTTGTTACTTGTCAACCTTGGGTTTGTCAGCCTCAGCAGCTAGCAGCTGCCTGAGTGAAGAAAAGCCTCCAGCTTCAGTGGTCCTGGAACAAGAGCCAGAGCTGAACCCCAAGGTCGAGGGGTTTTTACTCAACCCCTAGAGCTTGGCAGTTGAACTCGGACTTCTTGTCTCTAAAACTGTAAGAGAATAAACTCCTGCTTGTTCAAGCCATCCCATTTGTGGTATTTCTGTTAGAGTGGCACTAGGTAACCAAAACAATAAATTATTCCTAATCCAAAAGAGTAAAGAATTGTTGCAATTTTAAGGAAATGTTGCATGGTGGTTAAAAGATCAGACCTCCGAGTAAGACAGACAAAGGTCTCAATCCTGAGCATGCATTTACATTTCTGAGATGTAACTAACTTACTTAGGCCTTGGTATTATTATTTGCAAAGTGAATTTTTATAAATTTATTTGTGTCATTGTCTTGTGATAATTTAATAAAAAAAGGAATATAGTATAATTAAGGTCCCTCAGTTGTGTAGTTTGTTCTCCACTACTAACTTAAAAGTTGTTTCAAACCCATGCACAGATACTGCAGACTAAAAGGTTGAGAACCTGCTTCCATACAGGTTATAGTCAAGAAAACCCTACTGAGTAGTTCTGCTCTGTGCATTGAGCTCATTACCTCAGAAATATTATTCTCAATAGCAATAAAAAAAATTAGCTCTTACTATTGTTATCTATCTGTTGGACATCTGAGAACTTCGAATTAATTTGTTCAAATATGAATAACTGTTATGAAGTCAAGAAAAGGACTCCATTTTGAAACTTAGAGCATTTTTGAGAGAGTTAAAGAGTAGTGTAAAATTTAGCAAACTGATAGAAACCTGAGGACAAGTCTCTACAAATCCTTTAATTACTCTATAACTGAGAGATCCCTGTGCAATTTTCATGATATAAACATTTGGATCTGATGCACATGAAGAACCATAGATGTTTGCGAGTTAAACCACTTACTTACCTATTGAAGTAATGAAAAAAATCATTGCTATAATCCACAAGACCCACTTAATAAGAAGGCACATTTGGTTTTGTTTAAATTTGTAAGCTGCAGAATAAAGAAAGATTTATTGTACAACTTCTGGAGAAACTAGAAATACAGGATAATTATCAGTCATTTATTCCTTTCCCATAATAATCAACCCAGAAACTCTCATTAAAATCATTCATATTTAAAGTTCTGAAGAATACAAAGACATTGCAAAAATCAAGGCAGTTAAGTGCCAAACAATGATTGTATAGCTGTTCAAATGGGAAGAGGTGGGTGGGGAAATCACCTAAAGTTGGAACAATGAGGGAGGAAAAGCAAGATTAATTTAAAAGGTGGAAATAGTGTTAATGGGGGCACTGGAAACAAAAAAAAAAAAAAAAAATAAGGGTCATTAAGAGGGCTATGACTAGAACAAAGTTGCTGTAACAGAGAACTTAAAAAAAAATGAAAAAAAAATACATGTACATATGTATGTATGTATGTATTATCCGTCTCCTGTAGGGCTCATCAATTCCACCTCTAGGTATTTCTCAAGAGATATTAATACATATGTCCACAAATTGAATGTATAAGAATATTCATAATAGCCAAAACCTAGAAATAACACAGTGTCCATAAGCAAGAGAACGAATAAAGGGTTTATAGTATATTCATGCAATGGAATACTTCTCAACAATAAAAAGGAACAAACTACTAATATATAGAACAACATGGGTGAATCTTAAAACCATTAGGCTGAGTGAGGGGGGAAAAAAGCCAGAATTACAGAGAGCATATTGCTTGATTCAATTATATGAACTGATATAATAAACAAAAGTAATAGATAGAAATAAATCAGTTTGCGAGTTGCTTCTGATAAAGTTATTGATTGGGAGGAAGAAGAGAAAACTTTCTGGGTTGGTTCAAATGTTCTAAATTACAAGACTAATTTAGAATTACATGTGTTATATTTGTCAAAACTGAACTATCCACTTAAAATGCATGCATTTTACAGTTCACAAATCATATAGCAATAAAATCAAGATATAAAAAATATGTATACCGAGAAAGACACTTATTTTTCATTATATTTCAAGCTTTCTCCCACTATTTGTCTCAGTTCTCTAGTGCTGCTATTACAGATGCACCACAAGTGGATGGCTTTAACAAAGAGGAATTTATTCTCTTACAGTTTAGGAGGCTAGAAGTCTGAGTTCAAAGTGTTGGCTCTAGCGGCTGGGTAAATGCCCCTGGACCTTGGGCTTCACCTCTGCCTCCGGTTCTAGGCCTCTCAAGCTGAAGCCTTTTTTTCTGACTCATACAGCTTGCTGGTTGCTGAGTGTGATGAACACTTCATCTACAGGTAAAATGGCACGATCCCAAATTCAGCATGCAAACACAGCAGACCAATGGTTCAAGTCCAGGAACAATTTAAACATCAGTAGGCAACAGGCCAGGTCAAACCTCAGCCAAATGCAGGGTCCAGATGTGCCAAAAGCTAGCGGCCTTTCTCATAGTTATCCTAGAGGCAGGCCACACCCCAAGAACAAATATTAGCTTCTCTCAGCTGATTCCACCATGCAGGTGATCACAGTCTCGCATTAGGGATAACTACATCCAGCCACTCAAATCCAAGGCCCAGACAAGTTGACACACAACTTTAACTACCACACTGGTATGTAGAAATGTTATTGATTTGTTAAATGTGCTTTTTAATGCAGCAACCTTGCTAATTATGATATTACATCTAATTATTTGCTTGCTGCTTCTATTGATATTTCTATTTGTATAATTAAATGGTTTGAAAATATGACAGAAATCTCTCTTCCATTACATCATGTTCCCTTTTATTTGCTTGTCTTATATATTTGGTTACAACTTCTAATACTATGCTATGTTAAAAAGTAGCAATTACGGTGAATATTTTAACTTTTGCCTTGATCTTAAATGGAATCTGTATAAAGTTTCATTATTAAGCATTGTGAATGCTCAATTAAATTAACATTTAACATTAGCAATTTTAGAAAGTTTTCTCCTACTCCTAGTTTCCTAAGAGGTTTTATCTCAGGCATGCTTATATGCATTTCTTCAATAATCATGTGACTTATTTTTAAGTATGTTAATGAAGTGATTTGCATAGACTGATTTTCTGATATTGAAGCGTTCCTAGAATAAACACACTTGAATATACATTTTTAAATCTATCTTGTATTTGGTCAAATAATACTATATTTAGGAAGTAGGTCTATTGTTTTGAAACCAAACTTACACTATTATATTAAAAAAAAAAAAAAACACCAAACCAAACTCACTGCCCTCGAGTTGGATCCGACTCCTAGTGACCCCTCCTTGGGTTTCCGAGGCAGTATCACTATGGAAGTAGATTGTCCTATCTTCCTTCTGAGGAGTGGCTGGTGGTTTTATATATATATTAAGAGTTCTTGTTTGGCTTCATTTTATTAATATCCATCCTCATTTTTTTTAGTGCTTTCATTGCACTTCAATTATCAAAACAATTTTTCCAGTTAATCTGCTTCTGGAATATTCACTATTCAGTTGATCCCCTTTTGTAGTGGTTACCTTTTCAGTTATCCAGATATGTTGCATGTTTCTCAGGGGTATCCGTGACCCTGTCATAGAATGTCAGGACTAAAGGTGAATTTTTTTTTTTTTTTTAATTTAAAAACATTGACACCCACTCAAACTGAGAGCTATAAGCATAACAAACCACTGTTGACAGCCCCTGTCTATTTCTACCATACAGAACCTCTCTGGTCAATAATTCAACTTTAAAGCTTTTGAAAGAGGTAGCAGTGAGAAAAGGCAACCTTATTAGATTGTGATCATAAGCCCTAGGATTTAGCAGAAGAGGAAGTAGACAGATGAATGCAATAAGATATCTGGTTAGCTTGCAAAGGCGTTTTAAAAAATTGATCCTTCCCCCCAGTAGAGCCTTTGAGCACCTGCCACACTGACTACAGGAACCTAAGATGTTTCTGTGGCACTAGAACATGCAAAAATTGTCTACAGTCCATGTGTAAGAAAGTCAAAAGCAGAAGTCAAGAGTTTTCCTTTCATGTATCTTCCTTAATGCATACTCATACTTTGGCATCCCCAAACTACCAGCCCCAAAACCTTACCCATTGTCACATACACGTGTACACACGGAAATCTTAGATCTTCAGAGGCATTTCTATCATTTCCCCATGTTATTTTCTCAAATCCGTTCCTTTTTTTTTTCCTACTTTCACACTTCTGCCAGTTTTTTTTAAAGTAGAAAGCCAGAATTGCTCTAAGTTGCTATTTTCTATGGCCCTTGGTAGAGTAGTGCCTAAGGCATTTGACTGCTAACCAAAAGGTTGACGGTTCAAACCCACCAGATGCTCCACGGAAGGAAGACTGGGGAATCTACTTCTGTAAAGATTTACCACCTCGGAAACCCAAAAGGGGTTGCTATGAGTCAGGATCGACATGGCAGTGAGTTTGGTTTTTGGTTTGGTTTAGCAGATTTCTTCAAGAATGAATTAGTATCTCCATTTTAGAAGAGAGAGACACTGTTCAGCAGAATGACTGAACAGTGTCAGTTTACACATCTGGTAGAGTTTGGATACTTGTGCTACTGAGGATATCTCCTGGGTATTATTGAAAATGACAAAGTGATAGATCTGGGATACAGGATGCTTATTAGATTTTAAGAAATTAAAACAGGCAGAATATAAAATAGTCCAGAATGTGAAGATTAAGGAAGATGGAGATATTCTTACCTGTAACAGAAGAAAAATTGTCATAACTGAGTCCAAAGTTTGAAAAATTACACCCAAGGCTGAGCAGCAGTAATTAATTTGAAAATGCTGGCTAAATTTCTAAGGATCAAAAATAAGAAGAAAATCCTGGAAGACTTCAAGAGGGTGGAAAACAAACCAGATGAACTCTAAGACAGTTAAAATTAGTTTGATGGGAGGCTTATCATCAAATGAATGGAATAGAAACAGTATCAAGTGAAACTATTGTTAGAGTTTGCTGGTATGAATGGAAAAGAGCAATTTATTCAGATTTATAAAGGAAAAAAAATACTTAAAATTCAAATTTTCTATTCAGTCAAATAATTAAATATTAGAGAAAAGTTCAGGCATAAAAGAATTTATAACAATTACTCTTCACAAAGTCTTTCTAAATGAATTAGTAGAAAATAAATTCTACTGAGAAGAATTTGAAGAGAAGTGGGACACAAGAATATATAAAGAACAAAGGAACAAAAAAATTGGCTAAATCTAAATAAATATTTTTATACTAAGTTATCTAAGATAAAAATATGAATTTCTCTGAGCATCAGTTTCCACATCTATAAATGAAAATAATTAACAGCATCCTGCAAACTTTGTTATGCAGAATAAATAGGATAGGCACTTTGTGAAAAGTGCTTAATTTATTGCCTGATCAAGTATTAAATATTCAGTAAACAGTAACTATCAGCATGTATGTACTCACATATGCATAATTGGGTATGCGTATAGATGGATCAATGATAGAAGATAGATAGATAGATAGACAGACAGACAGATAGATAGATACATGGAAGTTAGGTAGATACAAAGAAATTGTAGATTAGAAAGTTTTATTGACTTGACCAAGTTTATATAATTAGTTACTAAAAAGCTCAAGTCCTTAGCACTCTACCATATATTCCCCATGTCTTTGGTTATTTTCTATTTAGTTATTTTAATATTGATTTCACTGAGCATATTAGATAGGCATGCGACCCAACAATAGTCACTAAGTGGTTAGAGATACTCAGAATTCAAGAAAAATTATATTGGAAGCCTGAAAGATGGATTGTATTAGAATCTGAAGGTTTTATTTTTCTCTCATTTTTCTTTCAGAAACATATATAATAATAATAATAATAATAAAACATTGCCATCAAGGTGATTCTGACTCATAGTGATCCTTTTTAGGAGAGAGTAGAACCCTCCATAGGGTCTGCAAGGCTGTAAATCTTTATGGAAGCAGACCGGGTCACCTTTCTCCCATGAGCAACTCATGAAATCTGCCAATTTTTTGGTACCAGTCAATGCCTTAACCATTATTCCATGAGAGCTCCTTTTCAGGCACATGGTATCATGATATTTCTGTGGACTGGTTTTCTCATAACCTTCTTATAAATGCTTCACAATTCTTCATGATTTGTTTCTAACAATTACACAATGATATAAAATATCTTTTCCTTCATATTCCCCAAACGTTTGGATATGAGTGGTTTACCTGGGTAAAGGAATTGTATCCTATTCTTTTTTGTAATCCTAATTTCCAATCATCTATGATTTTAAAGCCTTTTAAAAATATTTTTCTTACCAAATTTTCATAGTTTAAGAGTGTAGAACTATAATCATTGGTGAGAGAAAACAAGAAGGCAACTTTAAATTTACCCTCAAGAAAATTCTCACTGAAATTTCTCAAAATAAAATGGAATTGAATTGTAAAGCAAAACTATCGCTCTCACCAAACATATTCTAGTAGCAGGCTTCTAGAATTGCTTGGAATGCCATATTAGGTAAGAAGTTTTATTAGGTAATAAAGAATTTGTCTTCTACCTGTAAAAGTATTGGACTTCTTTTTAATTAAGAGAATTGTTAAATAGCTGACATTTGAATTCATACCAGCAAACTCCAACAATGGTTTTAGTTTGATACTTCTAACTCATTTCAAGTCTCTACTTTTTATTTCTCAACCACTGTCTTCATCTTGAAGTTTAGGCAGGCTTACTATTCCAGTCATTTGACACACAATTCATTCATTTTTTCTAGAACCTATGAATTTTTGTGAATGGTCTTTTATTATTGTTGTTTCTTGTTGTTCTTATTTGTTGATTTGTTTGCTTATTTTTGAATTCACTAAAAACCAGCATCATTATTGAGCTCAGCTTACTTTTAAATTCTTCAAAACCTCTCTTCTGTCTCAAGCCAGCTTTGAAATGTTCTCTATGTCTGTTCCTACTTCCTATAACTTTAAGAAGGGTGGGGGAAAAAACAGAAGACCTTAGATACCCAATAGTGTTTATAATCAACTAGACTATAGGTCTATTACTTAGGAGAACCTTATTCATTTCAGACAGACCTAAACTAATTGAACCAATCCAAGTGCTGTGCAGTTTAAGACAGGGCGAGAGATCTGGGTTATAGTGTGGGGCATTTGCTTTCTTTCTCTTCTGGGGGGAAACAAATAAACAAACAAAAAACCTGTAGTAAATAATTTCTTTTTCTGTAAATGTACTTTAAGAAACATCTTTATTGAGATATAATACATATATTATAAAATTCACCCCAAATATCTTCTCATTCACAAGCGTATGCCTTCTCTTATAGATATAAAACTTTACATACTCCCATGAATCTTCCACAGCTCTATAGAAATACTTGCCCCACCTCATTGACTTTAACAGTCTTCTACCTTAAGTAAAGAAGTCAGCATTTTTAGACTTCTGTGTATTTCATTTTGTTTCCATCCTTCAGTCACACCCACCCAATAACACTTACTTGTCCTGTGTATCCAGCTGTCATCTTCACCATCACATAAATCTGAGATGGCCATGATGGCATATGGCTAACATGGTAACTGAGCTAGAAGACTTTCTATATACATAGTATTAATTAAATATTTGGCAAATTACCAGTAAAAAGTAAAAAATTGAGTCTAATCCAATTCAAATAGAAACATTTGGGAAAACTCTCACAGCTTTTGACTGAGATGAAGATAAAAGTAGGCAAATATGTTTAGTGAACAAATTTAAAAACTGACTCATCCATAGGCAAGAGTTAAGGAATCAAAACTGTTTTATTCTCAATTAAGAAAAAAGTCTTACATGGTACGTTGATTATAGCACATGAAAAGTAAACTTCATTTTATAAAAAAACCTGTTCACATTAAAAAATATATATTATTGTGATCTGGGTGAGTTTATTGAGCAAATTCACTTTCCATACAGCAGCTCACATACACTTTGTCTCATGACATTGAGAGCAATTTCCCACAATGCAACAGCTCCCCTCTCACTTCCTCCCCATACTTACCCACCCCCATGTCCTTCCCTCATATGCACTCCTGCCCCCCACCAAGATGTCTCCCTGTGCATACACAGCCCTTCTATTCTCACATGATTGATCTCTCCAAGAAGTGTATCTACCTAATGTAAATGTTCAGCTCATATGCCTGTCTTTTTGTTCGACTGGAAGCCACAGAAATAGGTTCAATTCCAGACCTGAAGGGCAGCTAGGGATCATGGTTTCAGTAGTTCTACCAGGGCCTATTGGACCAGCAAATCTGATCCTTACTGTTTTTTCAACGATTTTGAGTTTTGTTCCACATTGTTCTCCCACTCTGTCCAGAATCTTCTACATCCCCTCCTAGTGGTTGACAGTGGTAGCTGGGCACTATACAGATCTTCTGGTTTCATAGTCATATAGGCTGAGGTTTGCATGGTGTACCAGTTGCTTCCGTTAATTGTTTTCATGTCCTTTGATTTTTTTCATTCTTCTCTGTTCTGGGCAAGGAGAGGCACATCATTCCATTTAGATGGCCGCTTGCAAGCTTATAAGATCCCAGTTGCTACTTGCCAAAGTAGGATGTGAAATAAGGTTTTTGTGTAGTATGTTATGCCAATTGAGCTTGATGTCCTCTGTGACCATGGTCCCAAGCCCACAGGTCCAACTACTCACTCCCTCTAGGTAGCTGGCTGTGGCCAAGAAGTAATCATAAACTTGTCCCTTGTCAGCTCTAATATATACCTGGGAATTTTAACAGAACATACAAATACACTTGTAGAAACATTGTCTGCCAACCCTATACATGGTCATGGGCACACTCTGCCCTGCATTGTTGTTATGTGCTGTCAAGTGGTCTCTGATCATAGCGACCTTATGTACAATAGAATGAAACACTGCCCAGTCCTGTGCCAGCCTCACTATCCCTACTATACCTGAGCCCATTGCTGCAGCCACCATGTCCATTCATCTCATTGAGGACCTTCCCCTCTTTCATTGACCCTCCACTTTACCAAGCATGACATCCTTCTCCAGAAAATGGTCCCTTCTGACAACATGACCAAAGTAGGTGAGATGAAGTCTGGCCATTCTCACTTCCAAGGAGCATTCCGGCTACTCTTCTTCCAGGACAGATCTGTTAGTCCTTTTAGCAGTCTATGGTACTTTCCACATTCTTTGCCAATACCACAACTCAAAAGCATCAGCTCTTCTTCTGTTTTTCTTATTCATTGTCCAGCTCTCACATGCATACGAGGCAATTGAAAATACCATGGCTTGGGTTAGGCGCATACTAGTTTTCAAGGAGATATCTTTGCTCTTCAGGGCTTGAAAGAGGTCTTTTGCAGTAGATTTCCCCAATCGAATATGTCTTTTGATGTCTTGACTGCTATTTCCATTGGCATTGATCATAGAACCAAGTAATATGAAGTCTGTGACAACTTCAATCTTTTCTCCATCTATCATGATGCTGCTTATTGGTCCAGTTGTGAGGATTTTTGTTTTCTTTATGTTGAGGTGTAATCTATATTGCAGACTGTAGTCTTTAATTTTCACCTGTAAGTGCTCTAAGTCATCCTCACTTTCAGCAAGCAAAGTTGTGTCATCTGTGTATTGCAGACTATTAATGAGCCTTCTTTCAATCCTGATGCCACGTTCTTCTTCATACAGTCCAGCTTCTCAGACTATTTGCTCAGCATATAGATTGAATAAGTATGGTGAAAGGATACAACCCTGATGCACTGCCTTCCTGATTTTAAACCATGAAATATCCCCTTATTCTGTCTGAATGACAGCCTCCTGGTCTATATACAGGTTCCTCACGAGCAAAATTAAGTGTTCTGGGATTCCCCCTTCTTCTTGATGTTATCCATAATTTGTTATGATCCACACAATCGAATGCCTTTGCATAGTCAATAAAACAGAAGCAAACATTGCTCTGGTGTTCTTTGATTTGAGTCAAGATTCATCTGACATCAGCTATGATATTCCTCACTCTGCATATCCTTCTGAATCCAACTTGCATTTCTGGAAGTTCTCTGTCAATATACTGCTGCAACCATTTTTGAATTATTTTTAGTAAGATTTTACTTGCATGAAATATCAATGATATTTTTCGATAATTTCCACATTCTGTGGGATCACCTTTCTTTGGAATGGATACAAATATGGATCTCTTCCAGTCAGTTGGCCAAGTAGCTACCTTCCAAATCTCTTGGCATA
>NW_006921627.1:15529611-15539699 GCF_000298275.1 Orycteropus afer afer
CTGACAGGGTCACCCAGTGCTGTCTGAACCCCCTGCACCCCCCTAGCGACACCACTGTCATTATCTGAACTCAACTAGCCTCTGTAGCCAGACACGTGTGTTGACTGATCACATGCCTCTCCCTCCCCGGAACCTTATCTTGCAGGACCAGCCTTTCACTGCCTGAGAAGGGCCTCCCAGTTGCTTGCTGTATCTGTTTTTCTCTAGAAAAAAAAAAAAAAAAAAAAGAGAAATGCCAAGTCTGTTCTTCCCTTTTGATTTCCTAACTCCAACTCTTTGCCCATTTCCTTATAATAATTGACTTTGTCTTTTTGGGCTGCTCTCTGAAATCTTTTCTTTAGCTACTTTATCCTGTTGATTCACCTATTTTTTTTTAGTTACACTCCATTGTAGGGCAAGTTGCAGAGTCTCTCTGACATCCGCTTTGGTCTTTTCATCCTTTCCTGTCTTTTTAATGATCTTTTGCTCTCTTCATGGATGATATTCTTGATGTCATCCCACAATTCTTCTGGTTTTCAGTCATTGGTGTTCAGTACATCAAATCTATTCTTTAGATGGTCTCTAAATTCAGGAGGGATAAAATCAAGGTCATATTTTGGCTATTGCGGAGTTGTTTTAACTGTCTTCATCTTCAACTTGAACTTGCATATAAACAGTTGATGGTCTGTTTCACAATCAGCTCCTGGCCTGGTTTTGGCTGAAAATATTGAGCTTTTCCATTACCTTTTGCCACAGATGTAGTCAGTCTGATTCCTGTGTACTCCATCTGGCAAAGTCCACATGTATAGCTGCCATTCGTGTTGTTGAAAAAAGGTATTTGCAAGTCATTTGTCTTGCAAAATTCCATCATGCAATCCCCAGGATCATTTCTATCACCAAGACCATATTTTCCAACTACCAGTGACTCTTCTTTGTTTCTAATTTTTGCATTCCAATCACCAGTGATAATTAACACATCTTGATTGCATGTTCAGTTGATTTCAGACAGCAGAAGATGGTAAAAATCTTCAATTTCCTCATCTTCGGCTTTGGTGGTTAGTGTGTAAATTTGAATAATAGTAATAATATTAACTGATCTTCCCCAGAGGTGTATGGATATTATCCTGTCACTGACAGTATTGCACTTCAGGATATATCTTAAAACATTCTTTGTGATGATAAATGCCACACCATTCCTCTTCAATTCGTCATTCCCGGCATAGTAGATCATATGGGTGCCTGATTCAAAATGGCGAAAACTGGTCCCTTTCAGCTCATTAATGCCTTGGATATCAATCTGTATGCATTCTATTTCATTTTTGACAACTTCCAATTTTCCTAGATTCATGCTTTGTACATTCCATGTTCCAATTATTAATGGATATTTGCAGCTGTTTTTTTCTCATCTTGAGTTGTGCCACATCAATAAAAGGAGGTCCTGAAAGCTTTACTCCATTCACATCATTAAGGTGAGCTCTATTCTGAGGAGGCAGCTTTTTCCTAGTCATATTTTGAATGCCTTGTGACCTATATCAGATGATGTTTCAGGGCTCTTTTTCAGTAATATATCAGACAGTGTTTCACTGCTGTTCATGTTTTCAATGGCCAATTTTTTGAGAAGTGGATGGCCTCTTCCTTCTTCCAAGTCTGTCTTAGGCTGGAAGCTCCGCTGAAACTTATCTACCATGGCTCACCCTGTCAGCACTTGAAACACTGGTGGCACAGCCTCCAGCCTCACAGCAACACACAAGCCACCACAGGATGACAAACTGACAGATGAGTTCATTTCTCTTAGCTGTTCCAAACGGCTCCAATCCTGCTTCCTGGCCTTCCCTCCAGTTCTGGCCCTCCAAGCCATCTGCTGCCACTTCCAGACCTTCACTATCAATTCCCTCTGTATGTTGTTGTTGTTGTTATTTGCCGTCAAGTCGGCCCCAACTCATAGCGACCCCTCCTTGGGTTTCCGAGGCAGTATCACTACAGAAGTAGGATTGCCCAAACTTCCTTCCGAGGAGTGGCTGGTGGGTTTGAACCACCAGCCTTCTGGTTAGCAGTCAAGTGCCTTAGGCACTATGCTACCAGGGCTCCTTCCCTCCGTATAGACATATCTAATAGTTCAGCCTATCCACCCACTTATCCACCCATAGATCAATGTTTGCCTTCACTGACAATGCAGTAGTGTATGTGTGCAAAAGGGTTCATCTTTGTTTCTGTACCTCCCATGCACCTCTCTATGTCTTCTTATTCCTCAACGCCACTGTATTGATCACTCATATTTGGTACATTGCCCTTCTCTTCACCCAAATAAATTATTGTTTCTACATCTCTAACAGTGTTCCTTCACCTCCTCTCTCATCCTTGGTAACCAACAAAGAAAATTTCCTTCCATGTATAAACCTTTCCTTGACTTTTTACAATAACAGAGTAATACAATATTTGTCCTTCTGTGATGACTTATTTCACTCAGCATAATGTCCTCAAAGTTCATTCATGTTATGCAGTGTTTTCCAGATTCTACATTATTCTTTAAGGTTGCATAGTATTCCATTGTGTGTATGTACCATAGTTTGGTTATCCATTCTTCTGTTGATGGACATCTAGATTTCCATCTTTTTGCTATTGTAAATAGTGCTATGATGAGCATGGGTGTGCATATATCTATTCTTGTTCTGGCTTTCACTTCTTTAGGATATATACCTAGTAATGGAATTGCTGGATCAAATGGTAATTCTAATTCCAACTTTTGAAGGAATTGCCATACTGCTTTCCACAGTAGTTGTATGATTTTACAGTCCCACCAGCAGTGTATGAGAGTCCCAATCTCTCCACCACCAGCACTGGTTATTTTATGTCTTGTTAAATTTTGCTACTAGTGCTTGGGGTGAAATGATCTCGTTGTTTTGATTTTCATCTCTTTTATGGCTAATGATTGTGAGCATTTCTTCATATGTTTGTTGGCCACTTTAATATCCTCCTTGGTGAAGTGTCTGTTCATGTCTTCTGTCCATTTTTAAATTGGATTATTCATCTTTTTGTTGTTAAAGTATTTTAGTTTTCTATAAATTCTGGAGGTAAGTCCCTTGTCAGACATGTCGTTGCCAAATATTTTTTCCCAATGTGTAGCTTCTCTGTTCTCATTCTTGGAATGATCTTATTTCTCATTTTTATTAAAAAGTTATGTACATATCATTAATGACAACATCAACAACAAAAATAGTAACAATAGCACTCAAATAAGTCATAAATGCCAAGCATTGGTCTAAGCATTCTCCATGTCATAGCTCATTTGACCACCGTGACATTCTTATAAGTACCATTTTAGTCTCAATTTTACAGAAGAGAAAATTGTGTCTCAGAGAGTTTAATTTTCCCAAGGTCAAAGAAGTAATAATAAATGTATCTGAGACTATGTAGATATCTATAGTGTGTGTTCATAGCTTTTTACTCTAATAGTTCTCAGTACTGTATAGGTAGAAGTTCACAGTTGATATGTATTTATTCACATAAGTATTTAAATGACAAAGAACAAATATCTTAATCACTGTTTTTTGCATGTCTTTTTTACACTTTTAAATCTACTTATGAATCAAAGTATATATTTAAATTAAAATGCTAAATTAAAGTTCTTGAGGTCTTTTTTTATATTAGGCTGTATTATTTTAAAATAAGTTTAAATTTAAATTATTCACAATTTGGATCATTGAACTACTTTCATGGTTACTATCAATATTTTTAATTGGATATGGGTATGTATAGAAATGCTCAATTATGACAACCAGAAGTCTGTTCATAACTCTTGATTGTGCTGTACTGTGCTCATTTCTGTAGAAGTAAAAGGATTGAAGAAAGCAAGTGGAGAACATGCTCCAAGTATGGTGCAGTCATGATACATCTTCAGTATGATCATTCCATGTCTTGAGGACTTATGGAAAAGAATGAGTTTTGGAGTCACACAGGCCTGATTTAATTATTGAGTTTATCATTTAATGGCTTTTTAGCTTCATCAAAGTCTCACAAACTTGCTTTTTTGTTTACTCCTCACACTTCATATATCTTACCCACATAGCTTGGAAGATTATTAAATGAGATGACATAAATAAATGCACTGACTACCTACAGTAAGGTCATAGATGATCTTCAGTGAATGGTGAAAATCTCCTCCTCCTATATGCTCCCTTACAGTCTTGCATATGCATTTATTAAATCACCTATCATTTTTTAAGAGCCCTGGTGGCACAATGGTTTAAGCACCCATCTTCTAGCTTCGTGGCTCACTGAAAAGTTGGTGATTTGAACCCACCAGCCTCTGCCAGAGAAAGATGTGGTAGTCTCCTTCCATAAATATTTACAACCTTAGAACCCTATGGGACAGTTCTACTCTGCCCTAAAGGGTAGCTTTGAGTGAGAATTGATTCAATTTCAGTGAGTTTGGCTTGGAAATCCTATTGGGGACATCCTACTCTGTGCTATAAGTCTCTGAAGTGACTCCAAAACAACAGTTTTGGCTTTTATTTTGGTGGGGGGTCATCATTTTCTATTGCAATTACTGGGTTTCTTTTTTCCAATGACTGGCAAAGGCCATGAAATATTCCTGTTGTATCTCTTGGGTCTAGAACATAATAATCAGTAAATGTTTGTTTAATTAAAAGGTTATTTTTACTCTACTTTTTCTAAGACCATCAGATTCCTGAAGTTTATGGGTGGTTTGTCAGAATGTGAATTATTTGGCCACATCTTAAAAATACAGGTTATTTGGTCCACTTCAGTTTCCTCAGTGGCATCAAACAGGACAATACCACTTTACCTCCTGAGAAGGATGGTCATGGAATGACCAAAAAGAAACAAAAATGTCCTAGGTTATTTTCTACTTTCTAGATTCTCATACTATTTGCCCTCAAGTCGATGTCAACTCATGGCAAGCCTGGGTGGCACAAATGGTTAACACATTTGGCTTTTAACTGGAAGATTGAAGGTTCAAGTCTACCAGAAATGCCAAGGAAGAAAGTCCTGGTGATCTACTTCTGAAAAATCAGTCACTGCAAACCCTGTGGAGAACAGTTCTACTCTGACAAAACTGAGGTCCTTGTGAGTCAGAATTGACTCAAAATCAATTGGTACTAAAAGATTCTCATAGCGGCTTTTAGCAATGAAAAAGTAAATATCATTCAATACATGTATTCAAATTTTCTTGTAACTATATTACTTTTCTATAATAATCAGCACACTTTAAAAAAAATTATTGTGATTTGGATGGAAGTTTACAGAGCAAATTCACTTTCCATACAGCAGCTCACATATACTTTGTCTCATGACATTGACTATAATTTCCCACAATGCCACAACTCCTCTCCCACTTCTGCCCCATAGTTACCTCTTCCCTGTGTCCTTCCCTCCCATGTACTCCCTGAGCTGTATATACTCAGCATATAGTGTATACAGTGCCCTTCTATTCTCCCATGATTGACCTCTCCAAGAAATGTTTCTACCTAATGTAAATGTCCAGCTCATATGCTTGTCTTTTGTTTGGCTCGAAGCCACAGGAGAGCACACTCATTTTTGTTATAACTCCCATTTACTGGCAAATTAAAATATGCTTAACCTATTTGTGGCTTTTGGGGAAGACTTTATGGTGTTTTGTTCTATACGTTATTGTGTTGTTGTTGTTACGTGCCGTCGAGTCAGCCCCGACTCATAGCAACCTCTCCCTGGGTTTCCGAGGCAGTATCACTATGGAAGTAGGATTGCCCAACCTTCCTTCTGAGGAGTGGGTGGGTTTGAACTGCCAGCCTTCTGGTTAGCAGTATTAATAACTAATGAATCATCTGAAGCCATGTTATCTGGGATGGTTTGAAATTAGAATAACAGTATAGCAACTACTTGCAATCCAAAATGCACTAACAAAAAGGCTGTTATTAATTTACAGCGTGTCTCAGGTTTCCTAGGCAGTATCTCTACGGAAGTAGATCGCCCAGTCTTCCTTCTGAGGAATGGCTGGTGGGTTTGAACCGCCAGCCTTCTGGTTAGCAGTCAAATGCCTTAGGCAGTGTGCCACTGGAGCTCTCATAGGGTATCTAAAGATTGATCATTTGTCTTGCTTTTTTCAAAAATTTATTTATTTCAAAATATTTACCAGTATAATAAAGTGAGTTTATAATAAAATAGAAAGCAAAACATGATTTTTAGTTTTTCTGGTAGTTACTGAAGTTTCTGTAAATAATATGCCTATATCATCTTTTTTTTAAAGAACCCTGGTAGCACAATGGTTAAGAAGTTGGCTGGTAATGAAAAGGTCATCAACTTGAATCCACCAGTGCCTCCACAGGAGAAAAGATCTGGCAATCTTCTCCCATAAAAATTGTTGTGTTTGTTGTTGTTATGTGCCATTGAATCAGCCCCGATTCATAGCGACCCCTCCTTGGGTTGCTGAGGCAGTATCACTATGGAAGTAGATTGCCCAAACTTCCTTCCAAGAAGTAGCTGCCTAGGAAACTCTATGGGGAAGTTCTACTCTGCCGTGTAGTGTTGCCATGAGTCAGAATCAACTGAACTTCACACAACAAAATCATCACCATCTCTAGTTATTATCTGTTAAGTTCTTTCTTAACAACTGAGGATAAATAAAAAACACCAGCTTTACTCATCCTCATCCAACTCCCTATATATATTCAATGGTCACATCTATAATTTTAAACAGTACACTAAATGTCTGTTTCTTAAACCCAGGAAATATACCTTGACTTCCTGCTTTACACAAATAAAACATTAGTAACTTCATACTTCCCTCCAGCACCCCTATCCACCTTTGCATATTTTTTCACTCAGAGGTTTTGAAGTTGTATTTGTTCAGGTAGGAGAATAGAAGATAAACAATTTTATTAGCTTGCATTATAACTATTAAATATGTTCACATACACTTTATGTGAACCTCAATTTGTCCTCTATGGGCCCTGTAAATGTTATGAAGCAAATAGCACACGTATAAGCAGACATATACATATATATACACACACATATTTGCTTGCTGAAAGTGAAGATAACTTGAAGCACTTACTGATGAAGATTTAAGACTCCAGTCTGCAGTATGGATTATATCTTAACGTAAAGAAAATGAAAATCCCCAAACTGGACCAGTTAGTGGCATCATAATAAATGGAGAAAAGATTGAAGTTGTCAAAAATTTCACATAAATTTGTTCCACAATCAACACCAATGGAAGCAGCAGTCAAGAAATCAGACGACGTATCGCACTGGGCAAATCTGCTACAAAATACCTCTTTAAAGTTCTGAAGAGCAGATATCTCCTTGAAGACTAAAGTACACCTAAGGATGTATTTTCAATCACCTCATATGCCTGTGAAAGCTGGACAATGAACAAGGAAGACTGAAGAAGAGTTGATGCTTTTGAGTTGTGGTGTTGGCAAAGGATACTCAAAGCACCATGAACAGCCAGAAGAATGAACAAATCTGTCTGGAAGAAGTGTAGCCAGAATGGTCCCTGGAAGAGAGAATGGCCAGACTTCGTCTTCCCTACTTCAGTCATGTTGTCAGAAGGGGCCACTCCCTGGAGAAGGATAACATGCTTGGTAAAGTGGAAAGTCAATGAAAAAATGAAAGGCCCTTAACACAGTAGCTTCAATGATACGGTCAGCTATAGCAAGGATTGTGAAACTGGCAGAGGGCCTGGCAGTGTTTCATTCTGTTGTACATGGGGTCACTATGAGTAGGAGCCAACTCGATGACACCTAACAACACACACACATACACACACATATAAACAAACCTTGCATCAAGTTGATTCTGACTCATAGGGACCCCAATGGGTTTCCAAGGCTGTAATTCTTTAAGGAAGTAGATTGCCCCATCTTCCTCCCGGAACAGTGGGTGGGTTTGAACTACTGACCTTCTGGGTAGCAGCCAAGTACCTTACTGTGCCACCAGATCACCTTATATATATATATGTATATATACATACACACACACACACACACAGACATGTGCATATTCTTGCTTCTGCTGAGTGGCTGGTGGGCTTAAACCACCAACCTTCTTGTTAGCAGTCAGATATCTTAGGCACTGTGTTACCAGAGCTCCTTAAGAATCTACCTCTACATCTATATCTACCTATCTGTCTGTCTTTCTATCTATCTATATTGTTCTTGCTGTTAGATGCCATAGAGTCAGCTCCGATTCATAGTAACCCTATGTGCAACAGAATGAAACACTGCCTGGTCCAGCACTATGCTCACAATCTTTGCTATGCTTGAGTCCACTGTTGTAGTCACTGTACCAATCCATCTCATTGAGGGTCTTCCCCTTTTTCACCAACCCTTACTTTACCAAACATTATATCCTTCTCCAGGGACTGGTCCTTTCAGACATGACCAAAGTAGGGGAAATGAAGTCTGGCCATTCTCACTTCCAAGGATCATTCTGGCTGCACTTCTTCCAGGACAGATTTGTTTATTTTTCTGGTAGTCCAAGGTATTTTCAGTTTTCTTAGCCAACACCACAATTCAAAGACATTGACTCTTCTTCCATCTTCTTAATTCATTGCCCAGCTTTCACAGGCATATGAGGTGATTAAAAATACCGTGGCTTGGGTTAAGCACACTTTAGTCTTCAAAATGACATCACACACACACACACACACACACACATATATATTATACAAAGTAATACATATACATATCAAGTGTATCTATTCATGCATATGCTTGTATGTTTACATATGTGTATATAATTTTATTATACAAATGTTAAAATAAAATATACAGTAAAATCTGCAAATGCTGGAACCTGTGCAAGGCAGAAACCTTTCAGAGAAGTGAAACTCAAATATTTTCCCCTAAAATGATTGATTGAAAAGTAGTAAAACTGTACCTCGTCAAAGGCAGAAAATTCATGAGACCAGGAAAACAAGACAGTCTCATTGAGTTCCAGTTTTCACAGGCTTCACTATGCATTATTTGGTACTTTATTCTTATTATTTAACAATATGCATTAAATTTTAAATATGTTATTTAATATGAACATAAATATATTGAATATTGTTTTATAACTCATTCATAGGTGCTAAAAGATAATCTACTGTTTGTATAAAACATAGCTATCCTGCCCCTGTTGAGTCAGAGTCAACTCAATAGCACACAACAGCATCCTGCCCCTTTGGTAGATATTAAGGATGTTTCCCAGTCTTTCAAGCACAAATACATACAGATTAATATTTTTATAGCTACAAATTGTATCTGATGGATAAACTTCCAGAAGAAGAAAAGGTGAGTGAAAAGACATACGGATTTTGTATTTTGGTTGATCTGGCCAAATTACTTTCTAAAGAGTTTATACCAATTACAATTACATCCCATTAAAATGTGATATCATAGCAATTTAATAAAACAGTTGTTTCACTTTCCCTTTTGATTAGCTTTCATGAGAATTTACTTTAGGGTGCTGTACAGGATGACATAGAGCTGGTACACATATATGTTACAAGCTGATTTCAGTTTTCTTCGGGTTTAATGGCATATAAAACACTACAGATGGACAACTTTCCACTTTAAAGGTGATTGTTGTTGTTGTTATGTGCCGTCGAGTCAGACACAACTCATAGTGACCCCTCCTTGGGTTTCCGAGGCAGTATCACTACGGAAGTAGATTGCCCCATCTTCTGAGGAGTGGCTGGTGGGTTTGAACCGCCAGCCTTCTGGTTAGCAGTCAAGTGCCTTTAGGCACTACGCTACCAGAGCTCCTTTAAAGGTGATTAGGAAGGGCTTTCCTTTCCCTGAAGAGTCCTTACTGATTCCAAAGATTATCCTAACAACTAGAAACTTAGCCAGTGATCTATGGTATATGAAGCATTTTAATGTATTATAATTACTTTAAGGAGCTGTGGTGGTGTGGTGGTTTAGGCATTTAGCTGGTTACTGAAAAGCCAATGGTTCAAACCCACCAGCTGCTCCACGAAAGAAAGATGAGGAGACAGTATGCTTCCATAAAGATTTACAGCCTTAGAAACCCAATGCGGAAACAGTAGCTATGAGTCAGAATCAACTAAATGACAATGACTTTGGAGTTTTTTTGGTGTATTTACTTTACTAGGGAGCTCTGGT
>NW_006921627.1:15539849-15549853 GCF_000298275.1 Orycteropus afer afer
GGAAACCCAAGGAGGGGTCACTATGAGTCGGGTCTGACTCAACGGTACATAACAACACTCGCTTATTAGTTTATAATATTATGTATTATAAATTCTTAGGATTTTCTGTGTAAGTGGTTATATGTGAATAAAGAGAGTGCTATTTATTTTAAAATTTAATTATTTGTTTTAAACCAAAAAAACAAAACAAATTCACTGGCCTTGAGTCGGCTCCAACTGATAGAGACCCCTCCTTGGGTTTCTGAAGTGGTATCACTATGGAAGTGGATTGTCCCATCTTCCTTGTGAGGAGTGGCTGGCAGGTTTGAACTGCCAGTTTTCTGGTTAGCAGTCAAATGCCTTAGGCGCTATTCTTATTGCACTAGTTAGCACCAACTGTGCAACATTTTCCAATACTACATATAAAGATATAAATACACTCCCCAAAACCCTAACACACACATCCATGCACATACATACATACAAACACATTCATTACTTGCTGCCCTTCAGAATTATAAATGTGCATACATTCATTCCTCCATTCTTTTATTAAACAGCTATTCACTGAGTGTCCAGTATGTGCTAGATATTGTTCTAGGTGTTTAGAATCTATCCATGAAAAAAACAAACCTTTGCTCTCATGGAATTTCTATTTAGTCAGGATCAAACAGATTTTCAAAAATAAATAAATGAATCATATAGTATGTTGCTATGTAATAAATTAAAAAAAAAAAAAAAAAAGATAGGTGATAGGCCAGAGTAAGTTGACTATTCATGTCTAGGACTAGACCTATTGGTTACAGCTTTGAGGAGAGTAGTCGGAGTAGGCGTACTTGAGCAGATAAGATTGAGTGAGCCTGAAAGAGAGGAGAATTAAATATTTGGAAGAAATAATTACCAGCAGAAGTTCTTCAGCAGGACTCCTATTAGAGAAAGAGTAAGAAAGTCATTTGTGTCTACAGGAGGAAAATGGAAGACAAGGTCAGATAAGTAAAAACAAACTAATTTGTTTTTGCCATTCTAAGGTATCTGGCCTATATACTAAATGAAATGGAAAGCTAGTGAAGTATTTGGAGCAGAACAGTCTTATGATCTGGCTTGTATTTTGAGGTTGATTCTGGGTGCTGTCTTCAGAATAAATTAGACTGGAGTGAGTTCAAGCTAAATTAAAAAAAAAATAAAAATAAAAATCTTTAAAGGCCTCTCAGTCATTATCCCAAAGTTCACCTTTACATCACTCTTGTCTTCATTATCTAGCAAATCTTTATCACTGAGTTGTCTGGCTCTTCCAATGTTAATTACATCTCGGCACAATTTGGTGATGATTTCATCATCAGGAGATGCAAGAGAGCATCTCCGCAATGTGATAGCTACCATTTCAGAAATCTCTAGTGAAGAAGCTGCTTTAATTCATTACCTTAAAAGTGCACACTTCCCATTCTACATGGTCCTTTTGCTGACAGTAGTCATCTTTTGCAATGTTAGTAACATGAAAAATGTTGAAAACATTTGGTTCTTACCAAGCATGTAGGTTATATTTTAACCGAGCCTATGTGTAACCTTCTAAAGACATTTTATATAGCATTAAATTCCAGCACCTACAGACAACAATGGAAAGATATTGACAAAAATTGCTTCTGGGTTATGCTATATATAGACTTCTAATTTTTCTATACTATTTTCTGTATTTTGAATTATTATAATAGGCATGAGACAAAATATGATTTAAAATGTGGATCTACCATTTACTATAATCGTAGGTAAATAATCTGTGGACTGCCAGAAACAAATAAATCAATCTTAAAAGAAGTACAACCAGAAGGCTCAATAGTGAGCCTTTGTCATGCTTACTTTGAACATTTCATCAGGAGGGTCACTAAAGAAGGACATTATTTGTGGTGAAGCAGAGAGTCACTGGCAAAGAGGAAAACCCTCCAAGACATGGATTATTGCAATAGCTGCAGCAGTGGGCTCAAACATACCCATGACTGTGAAGCCGGCACAAGACCAGGCTAGGTGTAGTCCTGTTATACATGAAGTTGCTGTGAGTTGGAACTGACCCGATGGCAACTAACAATAAAAACAATCTAAGTTTTCATTTGCTCATTTACTTAAGAAAAATTGATATAAAATATTCACCACTGAGGTGAAAACACAGCATAGCTCATATTATAAGTTAATATTAAAAAAAGAATAACTCATATTTGTAAACATAAAAATGAAGAACATAAGTTATGGTAAAGTAAAATATCAAAATGTGTTGCATAGATGAAATCAGTAGTTATTACTCACCGTCTGTCCCTTAAGTGGCATAGTGGTTAAGACATTTGGATGCTAGCAAGGTCAGTGGTTTGAAACCACCAGCCACTCTGCAGGAGAAAGATGAGGCAGTTTGCTTACGTAAAGATGTACAACTTGGAAACCCTATGCGGCAGTTCTAATCTGTCCTGTAGGGGCACTATGAGTTGCAATTGACTTGATGGCAGTGGATTTTTTTGGTCTGTCCCTCAGAAACTTGTTTAAACATTACCTGGAACCTAAATCTCATACGTTTGTGACAGTTCAGAGAAATCTCTATTATTAATGCAAGTCGCTAGGGTTTCCTTCCTCATGTTCCTCTTCATCTCTAAATGATTATATTCTGCTTTGTTGTTGTTGTTGTTGTTATGTGCCGTCGAGTCGGCCCCGACTCATAGCGACCCCTCCTTGGGTTTCCGAGGCAGTATCACTACGGAAGTAGGATTGCCCAACCTTCCTTCCGAGGAGTGGCTGGTGGGTTTGAACCGCCAGCCGTCTGGTTAGCAGGCAAGTGTCTTAGCCACTATGCTACCAGAGCTCCTATATTCTGCTTACTATGTCTCAAATCATAAAGTCTAATTCCTTAATGATTTCATCAACAATTGCAACAAGTACACTTAATGTAAGTAATTCTTCAATAATGACTAAAAATCTGTGGGATCAAGGGAAGGTATACATGACTCAGTATGAACTTTATTTCCAGGGGATTTGGTCTCTGATGGTGATGCAAGGGAAAAGACCCTAAATTATATATACATACATGCATATATAAAACATTAAATATACATATATATTATATAAATACCTAAATATTTCATAGAACTTTCCAAATTCTAAATGTGTGTTATACGTTACTCAAGGATGAATGAAACATGCTTACTGCTCATCTAGTACTATATCTCTTTTATTTCCTTTAGGGAAATTTATTTGAATTTCAAAAAAGTAGAAGTGTCTTTCACTGCCTTCCCTCAATGCTTCAATCTGATCCATTGTGGGACTGATTAGAAGTCAGTTTTGATCAAGGGCACAAGTATTCCGTAGGCTTAGATGCACCATCATAGGTGGTCTGATAGCACCATGTAAAAACTCAGGACAGTTTCTAAGCTTCTACATAATTATTCAAATAAAGATAAGAATCATTGAAAATTTCATCACCAACATCAAACACATATTTGATAGTAAGGAAATGTATTTAGATAAGTTTATATTGCACAAAAAGTAGGACAATTTTTCTTTAATTACTTTATTTCCTCTCTAAGAGAACTCTTTGTCTAAGGACAAAGGAGTTTGTGGCTACAGACATATTTTCTTGCATCATTACAATCAGAACTCTTTATCTCGTTCTTAAACAGGAAGGCACAATTTCCTCCTCCTTCAATATTGAACCTGGAAGAAAAAACAATGATTAACTCTTTTTTAATTAGATGAATCAGCCTCAAACTTGTTGACCCAGTTTCCAAATGTACCATGTAGAAGGAATAGAAAAAGTAAAATAAATCCATTTCTTTTTTTTTTTTTTTTTATCAGTCTCAAATTTTATCTCAGGACTGTGATGGTGAAAGAAAAGGATTCTTGGGAAATCCACTGCTTTAACATTAAAAAGGATCTTAGAACTCACACTGATGATAAGTCTCACACTGATGGTAATATATTTAATAAACAGTATCAATTATTTTGTGAGAAAGAGGAGGATTCTTCCTTTTATACTTTAGAATAAAAGTTTGTAAGTCAATACATTTAGGATTTAGAAATTACATATAGGGGGAAGTAATTGACATTTTATCGAACACTTTTCATGTATTATAAAATTCATCTATCTTAATGGTGAAATAAGGAGTTCCCGGGGTTGGGGGGCATAGTTAGGCCCGTGACTATTAGCCAAAAGGCAGGTGGTTCAAAGCCACTCAGAGGCATCTGGGAAGACAGGGCTGGCAGTCTGCTTCTGAAAAGATCTCAGCCTTGAAAACCTTCTGGAGCAATTTGACTCTGCACACCCACTCTACACATGTGGGATCACTATGAGTAGGACAAGTTGACTTGATTGTAGCTAACAGCAACAGCAATGTTGAAATAAATATTCACTTAGCCCAACTTTGCAATGATCACTAAAGTGAAATAGATATTATTCAGTAGATAGATTATGATACAAGTAAGTCATCATAAATAAAGTATCTATATTTTATTATCTATACTAACCCTTTATAGAAAGCGTTTCCTATAGTCTTACTTAAATCATGTATAAATAGAATGTGAGTCATAATAAAGTTTTGGTGGTGTGCTAATTAAAACAGTTTTAGTGTTTTGTTTTCTGGGAAGTTTGTAGCACTGATAATACTTTCCTAACTGGCAGAGTAGCTTCACATTTTTATCAGACCCTTTCCAAAATATATGTGTAGCTCCATGCTTCTACATTCTTTAATACCACCACAGAACTAACTATAATCAACTTATAGCATTCTTCTCTCATCGTTTTTTTTTTTTTTTAAAGGCTACCTGTAACATATAACGTTATGTTAAGCTACCAAGAACCATATTTTTTTATGAGGAAAAAAAAAAAAGGTCTTAGAGTCAGAGAGTTTAATATATGTCACACTTTTTCTTTCATTTTTGAAGTGAAAAATCTTAATTATTGGCTATATTAGTACTCTCAAATTATTGTGATTATTGATTTCAAGGTGGGTGCAAATGCAATAAGGGTAGAAGAAGTTCCTATGGATTTAGAAGTGCCTGCTACTCACTTTACAATGTCATATACTGCTGTACACATGACATGTACATACACATGACATGACACATACAGTGTGTGACATAGAATGCCACAGAACTTGTGCTGTACTTATCGCATAGTAAGGACTCAATAAACGGTATTTAGTGGCCCCTTTCATCCCTCTCAAGTGCAGACAATCTTAAATGCTTCAATAACATACGTAGACTTTAAGGGTACAGTTATTTTTTCAAGTTAAAGAACAAAGAGAAATTGTGGGATTTTTAATTAAAAGTCAACTGGGACAGACACTTTATCTTCTTATTTACTCTCTTCCCCTTCAAATAACTGGTGTGGTAAGTGCCAGTTTGAGTCTGCTTTCCTTCTGGGACTCCCTTGCCAAGGAAAGAGCATAACAACAAACAAAGAAACGAACACAAACAAGGCAATATCCCAAGAGGAAAGAGGTAATAAGGGTCAAACTTCTTAGACTTGCGTCTAGTTCAGAATAAAAGAATCACTTGTGGCTTATATGCAGTATAGTCCAATTCAACATATGGAAGGAAATATTGGTATCTGATGCCAAAACCTTACTAAAGAGCATGATGGTTTTCTGAAAATTTCCTTTGCCATCTGTTTCTGGAGGGTCTTTTTGGGGGGACTGTGTGGAGGAATCTATGGAAACAGGTGATTACAGACTCACAATTCTGACCTTTCTTAACACATTAATAGTATATAAATGTTACTAAGCTTACCAATTGGTGAATGGATTTCCATTGGCCCACGTCCAGACTGTGCTTACATTGTGTTTGCTTAGTCCAAGCCAGTATGAAGAGGGCCCCAGATAGTTCATCAAAGAGTCCTTTTACAAAATACAGGTTTCTGTGATCATCTTTCCTAGTTTTCTCATTATCACTACTTTTAATGCTTTCACCCTTATCTGAGTCCATTATAATCTCTTTCTACAACAGCCTTGTAACATAACTCCCTGCTTTTATACTTGCCATTTGTCACTCCCCAGAGCTCTGGTAGCATAGTCCCTAAGGCACTTGACTGCTAACCAGAAGGCTGGCAGTTCAAACCCACCAGCCACTCCTTGGAAGGAAGGTTGCGCAATCTACTTCCATCAGGTCTGATTCGACGGCACATAACAACAACAACAACAGCTGATCTCGTTGTTGTTGTTGTTGTTGTTATGTGCCATCGAGTTGGACCCGACTCATAGCGACCCCTCCTTGGGTTTCTGAGGCAATATCACTACGGAAGTAGACTGCCCAACCTTCCTTCCAAGGAGTGGCTGGTGGGTTTGAACTGCTACCCTTCTGGTTAGCAGTCAAGTGCCTTAGGCACTATGCTACCAGAGCTCCCGCTGATCTCATTATAGCCATTACATATATATATATTTTTTAAATCTTAGATCATGTCACATCTTTGCTCATAATTCTGCAATATCTCCCCATTTTCCCTAGACCAAAAACTAAATTCTTTACACCAGTCCACATGGCCCTTATAAACCACATCCCTCATTTACTCTCTCATCCAAGACACATTGGCTAGCTGTTTCTGATATTCATTGAATATTCCTGGCATGCACCTACCCAGCACCTGTGCTTTATTTATCTCATCTTCCAGGAAAAATCACCCCTCACGTATCACACATTGACTAACTCCCTCACTTGCTTCACAACTTTGTTCGAATGTCATCATCTGAAGGATGTTTATTTGATTAACTTACCTGCAACCTACCCACTGCTGGTACTCACACTACCTCTTAATTTGTCCTTTTTGTTGAATAAACTTACTAACTTTCAGCATACTATATAATGTACATATATATTACAGTTACTTTTAATTGCTTATCTTTTCCCTGGGATGTTAAGTTCCAAAAGGGCAAGGATCTTTCATTGTGTTTTTCACTGAGGCATTACATGCTTCTTAGTAAGTTAAAGGGGATCTATAGTACAAAGGAGAAACTTAACCATTTCATTCTTGGAGTTGAGTATGGCTAGAGATGCCTTATAAGTCACGCAATTTTCCAAGCTTTTGAACCAGGTTGTTTCTTGTTCAGATTGAAAGAAGCAATTCCTATTGATTGATTTCCAGCCTTGTCTACATATAGAGTCATCCACTGTACATGTCCTGTTGTCAGCGGCCCTTGCTTTTGCACCTAAAATTAACAATGATAGAGGAAAAGGGGGAATAAATGAAGAAAGTGTAAGAGAAAGGAAAGTCACTCCTTTACTCATGGTAAAGGAGTCTCATATATTTCAGACAGAAAATGCATATTCAGTTCACATGATTTAACTTTAAATGTCAACATAGAAAATTTGAAGACCAAGAACAGAGCATGAAAGAAATCAGCATTGAAGAACGAGGATCTATCCATAATTTAAAACAGCAACAACCAACAAATCATATGAAAAATCCAGCTAACCTCTGGCCTTTTTTTTCACCCCATTATTTCTTACTATGGTGCATTCTTTATTCATTTCCTTTTCTATAATTTATTATGTCATCTAGGACAGGTTTTATTGTAAATAAAGTCCCCTAAACTTGAATTGGATACAACTCATAGTGATCCCTCCTTGGGTTTCTGAGGCAGTATCACTATGGAAATAGATTGCCCAACCTTCTTTCCAAGGAGTGGCTGGTGGGTTTGAACCACCAGCCTTCTGGTTAGCAGTCAAATGCCTTAGGCACTAAGCCATCAGAACTCCTTTATAGTGCTTTCTTTACTCATTTCCTTTCCTATAATTTATTATGCCATCTAGTACAGATTTTATTGTAAATAAACTCCCCTAAACCCATAACGTCAGAGAGTTGGTCTCTACTGTTCACTGAAAGGACAGCATTTCCCCAGAAGTTGAAGTTGTTCCTTTGTCCTTAAACACGAAATAATGGATTGTTGTTGTTGTTGTTGTTTGCCATCGAGTCAGACCCAACTCACAGCAAGCCCTCCTTGGGTTTCCGAGGCAGTATCACTATGGAAGTAGATTGCCCAACCTTCTTTCCGAGGAGTGGCTGGTGGGTTTGAACCACCAGCCTTCTGGTTAGAGTCAAGTGTCTCAGGTACTATGCTACCAGAGCTCCCAAATAATGGATAGAAAGAAAAAAAATGTTAAAACATTACCAGCTTTTTACTATCCATTTTCACTCCACAACTTACAACAACAGATGAAGTTACTTGTTAGGTATAACCCTGAGAGGAACAAGGTTTAGCAAAATGGCACCTCTTACCCACAGCTTAAATAAAGGGCAGGTTCATAGGTGTTAGGGAAGATAAGCCATCTGTGTGAGTCAATACAAATAAGCCCTAGTCTGAAAGCCAAATGGGAAAGTCAAGCCACAAAATTGCATTGAAAGTGTCAGGTTCAAATAAGCAGTTAGGACAAAAACCAAATAGTTCTGAAGATGGATCACAAGAAAGCAAAATTTTCTCATTTATTCACTAATTCATTCGCTCATCCATTCATTCAAAAAGTCTCAAGTGAGCACCTGCCATGTATCACAAATTCTTGTAGGCTTTAAGAATGTAATAGTGTATATACACGGTATACAGGAAATCCTGGCTCTTATAGAACTAAAATTCTATTAAACTCTGTGCTTTGTCCTGAATTAGACAGAGGAAAGTGCATCAGGGTTGTTGGTGAGGAGACTTGCTAGTTTACTACAGCAATCAGGTGAGGTCAATGAGAAGGTAGTATTTAAGTCAAGGCTTAATGGGGGAGTGAGTTAGTGAGGCACATGCACATTTAGGGGTGATCTTCCAAGCAAAGGAGAGAGCGAGCATAAAGGCTCCTGGGTGAATGTTCCTGGTTTGTTCACAAAACAATGAGGATGTCCATGTACGAGAGAAAGGTTGAGCCAAGCAATGGGTAGTCGGAAGTGCCATCAGAGACTTAATGGGATGACTTGATTAAATAAAATATTTTAGGTCATTGCCAGGATTTTGGCTTTATATCAAGTGAATGAGAAAACAGTACAGGGTTTTGAGCAGATTGAATAGATTTCATTTAAATTCTAAAACACTTGTTTAGAATAGACTCTAGAACTCTACTGTCCAATACAATAGCTAACAACTATAGGCAGGCATTAAGCACTTAACTAGGGCTCATTCAAATTGAAATGCCCTGCAAATGTAAAATACACACTGAATTTCAAACAGTACAAAAAGAGAGAATATAAAAATCTAAGTGTTTTTCTACCTTGATTATATGGTGAAATGATAATATACTGGTGATATTTGGTTAAATTAAAATGTATCTGCTATTCTCAACTTTTTAACATCACTTCTAAAAAATTAATATATGACTCATGTTTGTGGCTTGCATTATATTTTCAGTACACAGTGCTTCTCTAGGAAGTCAAGGGTGGAAGAGAGAGAGAATACGATGGCAAAGAACAGGATGGCAGAGGTGGAAGGATAGATGGTGAAATGTCAGATTCTGGGTATAATTTGAAAGACCAGGCAGAGTTTCATGATTCTATTTGGAGTATAACAGAGGGGGAAAAAAACAAAGTCAAAAAGTAAGGATAAGGCTTTTGTCTTGAAAAAGGAAAGGACACAGTTGCTTTTACCTGGGGTAAGGAATACTACAGACAAAGCAAGTTTGGGAGAGAGTAAGATCAAGATTTCAGTTTGAAAATGTTAAGTTTGAGGTGTTTTTAGACAGTCAAGTTAGACAGTTGGATTTAAACATTTGGAATTCAGAGAAGAGATCCAGACTCAGATATATATTTAGGAGTCATAAGTTGTTGTTGTTATGTGCTGTCAAGTAGGAGCCGACTCATAGAGACCCTTTGTTGGGTTTCTGAGGCAGTATCACTGTGGAGTCATAAGTATTCATGTGATATTTAAAGTTGTAAGTCTAGTTGAGATCATCCAAGGTTCAAGGGCAGTGCAGTGTAGTAAATTACTTTGTGCGGCTTTTCTACCCATAAGTCTTTGTAAACTCCAAGGTGGGATTTGCTATGAGCAACTGAGGAGCTCCTGATTGCTGAAGGTGTCCACCTGGAGTAT
>NW_006921627.1:15550304-15565828 GCF_000298275.1 Orycteropus afer afer
GGTTGGTGAAAGGGCTGGAGGGAGGCAGCATGTCTGGCCTTGCAGTAATAGGCCTTGGGTTACTGCTGGTAATCCTGTCTTCCTCTTGTAGGGTTAGAGGAGGTCAGAACATGCGGCCTCCATGCCGTTTTTGCAGGCAGCTAAAGAGGGGATTTGTTCAAGGACTAAGCCCTGGGAATACGAAAGTTAATGGGTCAGAGAGAAAAGAGCAGCAGCAGCAAAGGAAACCCAGAAGAGTGAAAAAGTAAGCAGGAAGCAAATCCTGAGATACGATGTCTTGGAAGTTAAATGCACAAATTATTTCCAGGAACTGAACAAACAAAAAACAACAACAATAACGAAGTCCATTGCTGTCAAGTTGATTCTGCCTCATAGAAACCTCATTTTGTTTGTTTCTTTAATTTTTTTATTGTGATTTGGATGCAAATTTACAAAGCAGTTTCATTTTACACTCAACAGTTCATATACATTTTGTTTCATGACACCAATTACAATTCCCACAACAGAACAGCTCTTCTCTCACCTTCTCCCTGTGAGTACCCCCTCCCTGTGTCCTTCTTCCCTATGCATTCCTATCTGTCTAGCTTTTCCCTACGCAAATGCTGTCCTTCTGTCTCTCACGGCTGAGTGTTCTAAGGGGCGCATCTCCCTGGTATAGGTATTTAGCTCTTAGGACTTTCTATTGTTTGTCTGAGAGCTAACTCACTGGAGTGAGTCTAATTCCAAGCCCAAAGAGTAACCTGGGACCATAGTTTTGGGGGTTTCATCAGTCTCTATCCAACCAGTAACTGATCATTTCTGTGTTTTTGAATTTTGTTGCACATTTATCCTCCCACTCTATACAGGATCTCCAATTGATCCCTTTCCGAGGGGTTGGTATTGGTAGCTGGGTACTATTTAGTTCTTCTGGTCTCTGGGTGGTGTGGGCTGAGATTCCCTTGGTCCATTAGTCCCTTGAACTAATTGTTTCCATGGGTCTTTGATTCTCTTCACTCTTCTTTGCGCCATGTGAAGAAAGACCAATAGTTGCATTTTAGATGGCTGCTTGTAAGCTTTTAAGACCTCAGTCACCACTCACCAAAGGAGAATGTGTTGTTGTTGTTATTATGTGCTGTTGAGTTGGACCCGACTCATAGAAACCCTTCCTTGGGTTTCTGAGGCAGTATCACTACGGAAGTAGATTGCCCAACCTTTCTTGCAAGGAGTGGCTGATGGGTTTGAACCACCAGCCTTCTGGTTAGCAGTCAAGTGCCTTAGGCAGTATGCTACCAGAGCTCCTAAGTAGAATGTAGAACAGTATTTTTATGTACTGTTGTTGTTGTTATTTGCCATCGAGTCAGACCTGACTCATAGCGACCCCTCCTTGGGTTTCCGAGGCAGTATCACTATGGAAGTAGGATTGCCCAACCTTCCTTCCGAGGAGTGGCTGGCGGGTTTGAACCGCCAGCCTTCTGGTTAGCAGTCAAGTGCCTTAGGCACTATGCTACCAGAGCTCCCTTTTTATGTACTACGATGTGTCAATTAAACTTGATGTCCCATGAGACCATGGTCAAAGTGCACAGGCCGGGTGACTCACTCCCTCAGGGTGCTTGGTTGTGGCTGAGAAGTTACCCTAGCCTAGTCTCCTATTAGTTCTATCATGTATATGGATATTTTTGCAGTACATATAAGTATGCATGTAGGAATCATCAGCCAAATCTATCTCTGGTCATGAGTATATTCCCGTTTGTCTATCCACACGTGATCTTCTCATCTATCTATATATGTACCTGTAAACTAGTGTTTGCTATTACTGATAATGCACATTGCATGTTTAACAGTATTTGTCTCTGTTATCTATACCTCTTGTGAACCTCTCTGTGTCCTCCTTTTCCCTATTGTTACTGTGCTGGTCAAACACCTGCATTATATTGCCTTTCCTTTTATCCAAATCAACACATGACACTTACCTACTCCACAATTTTCCTTCCCACCCCTGGCATCCCTGGTAACCAAAAAAGTAAATTTCCTTCCCTGCGTAAACCTTTCTTTGATCTTTTATAATAATGGACTCATACAATATTTATCTGTGATTGACTTATTTCACTTAGCATAATGTCCTCCAAGTTCATGCATATTATGAGTTGATTCATGGATTCTTTATTATTCTTCAATGTTGCATAGTATATTACATGTATGTACCACAGCTTGATCACTCATTCATCTGGTGATGTGCACTTAAGTTGTTTCCATCTCTTTGCTATAGTGAATAGTGCTGCAATGAACATGGGTATGCATATATCTATTCATGTCTCGGATCTTACCTCTTTAGGATATATTCCTAGAGGTAGAAATCCTGGATCCAATAATACTTCTATTTGTAATTTTTTCAGGAAGTGTCTTACCATCTTCCACAGTTGCACCATTTTAGAGTCCCATCAGCACTTTACGAGATTTCCAATCTCTCCACACCCTCATCAGCATTTATTGATTTCTGTCTTGTTGAACTTTGCTATTATTGCTGGCATGAGATGACATCACATTGTTATTTTGATTTGCATCTTTCTAATGGCTAATGACCAACTACTCCTTGGAAGGAAGATTGGGCAATCTTTTGTAGTGATACCATCTTGGAAACGCAAGAAGGGGTTGCTATGAGTCGAGTCCAACTCAATGGCAGTGAGTTTGGTCTGGTAATGGCTAATGATTGTGAACATTTCTTCATGTGTTTGTAGGCTGTCTTGAGTATCTTCTTTGGTAAAGTGTCTGTTCATATCCTTTGCTCATTTTTGAATTGGATTGTTTACCTTTTTGATGTATAGGTGTTGAAGTTTTCTATACATTTTAGAGATAATTCCCTTGCTGATTAAGTTTTGTTGTTGTTGTTGTTGTTATGTGCCGTCGAGTCAGCCCTGACTCATAGCGACCCCTCCTTGGGTTTCCGAGGCAGTATCACTACGGAAGTAGGATTGCCCAACCTTCCTTCCGAGGAGTGGCTGGTGGGTTTGAACCGCCAGCCTTCTGGTTAGCAGTCAAGTGCCTTAGCCACTATGCTACTTTAGCCACATTATTTTCCCCCCAATCTGTAGGTAGTATTTTCACTCTTTTGGAAAAGTCTTTCAATACACATGATAATTTAATTTTTAAAAGTCATCTACTTTATCTTTTGCTGTTTGTGCATTTTGGGTTATGCTTGAGAGTCTATTCATGCCATAAATTAGGGCCCCTAGGTTTGCCCCTATTGTATCTTTGATGAACTTTATAGTTTTAAGTTTCACATTGAAGTCTCTGATCCATCTTGAGTCCATTTTTGCATATGGTGTAAGGTATGGATCCTGTTTCATTTTTCTGCAAATGAATATCCAATTTTGTCAGCACCATTTTGCCAGCTCTCTCCCTCCCATTTAATGGGTTTTGGCCCTTTGTCAAAGATCAGCTGTCATAGATGGATGCATATATTTCTGGATTCTCAATTCTGTTTCACTGTTCTATGTATCTATTGTTGTACCAATTTCAGGCTATTTTGACTATAATGGCTGTCTCGTAGGTTTTGAGATTGGGGAGTGTGAGACCTCCTACTTTGTTTTTCTTCTCCAGTAGTGCTTTGCTTATCTGAGCTCTCTTTCCTTTCCATATGGAGTTAGTGATTAGTTTTCCTATGTCCTTAAAGAATGCTGATGGAATTTGGAGGAGAATTGCACTGAACCTATAGATTGATTGCTTTGGGTAATATTGGCATTTTCACACATGTTCAGTCTTCCTATCCATGAGCATACTATGTTCTTCCATTTCTGTAGGTCCCTTATAGTTTCTTGTAGTAATGCTTTGTAGTTTTCTTTGCATAGGTTTTTGTGTACCTGGTAAAATTTATTCCTAAGTACTTTATCTTTTTGGTAGCTATTGCAAATGATATTGTTTTCCTTATTTCCTTTTCAAAGAAAGGATGTTGATGTAGAGGAATCCAACTGACTTTTGTACATGGGTCTTGTATCCTGTTACTTTGCTGAATCTTTCAATTAGTTTCAGTAGTTTTCTTGCTGAATCCCCTGGGTTTTCTATGTATAAGATCATGTCATTTGCAAAGAGAGATAGCTTTACTTCTTCTTTGCCAATTTGGATGCCTTTTATTTCTCTTTCTTGCCTTATTGCCCTGGTTAGGACTTCCAATACAGTGTTGAATAGAAGTGGTGATAGAGAACATCTTTGTCTGGCTCCTATTCTCAAGGGGACTTGAGTCTCTCCCTACTGAGAATAATGTTGGCTATTGATTTTGCATATGTACCCCTTTATCCTTTATTCTGTGGAGAAATTACCCTTCTAGTCTTATTTTTGGGGGAGTTTTTTTTTTTTTTTTTCTGCAGGAATGGCTACTGGATTTTCTGTGTCAATTGATATGATCATGTGTTTCTTTTCCTTTGTTTTATTTATGTGATGGATTACATTGAATATTTTTCTGATGTTGAATTATCCTCACATAGTAGCATATAAATCTCACTTGGTTGTGGTGCATTATTTTTTTGGTATCATGTTGGATTCTGTTAGCAAGGATTTTGTTAAAGATTTTTGCATCTGTAGTCATGAAAGGTATCGGTCTATAGTTGTTTCCTTTTAGTAGTATCTTTACCTGGTTTTGGTATCAGGGTTATGCTTGCTTCATAGAATGAATCTAGGAATAGTCTATCCATTTCTATGTTCTGGAATAGTTTCAGTAGTACAGGTGTCAGCTCTTCTCTGAATATCTGATAGAATTCTCCAGTAAAACCATCTGGACTGGAACTTTTTTTTTTTTGGTGGACAGTTTTTTTATGACCTGCTCAATTTGTTCTTTTGTTATGGGTCTGTTTATATTTTCTATCTGTCTTTGTTAGTTTAAGTGGTCTTATGTTTCTAGAAATTTGTCCCTTTCTTCTACTTTTTTTTGTGTTTGCTGGAGTATAATTCTTCATAGTGTTCTTTTATTGTCCTTTTTATTTCACTTTGTTCTGTTATGATGTCATGCATTTCATTTATTATTCATGTTATCTGCATCTTCTCTTTTCCTTAGTTGAATTTGCCAATGGTTTGTCGATTTTGTTAATATTTTCTAAGAACTAGCTTCTACTCTTGTTGATTTTTTTCTGCTTTACTTATTTCTGCTCTGATCTTTATTATTTTCTTTCTTTTAGAGACTGTAGGTTTCTTTTGTTGCTCTTTTTCTAATTGTTGGAATTGTTAGGTTAATGTGTTGACTTTGATTTTTTTTTTTTTTTTTGCTGTGTGCATTTATTACTATAAATCTATTTCTGAATACTGCTTTCACTGTGTGCCACAGGTTTTGGTCTGTTGTGCTTTCATTCTCAACTTTTCTAGGAATATTTTTTTTTTGTTGTTTTTCCCCACAATTTATTTCTTCAATTATTCAGTGGTTCTTGAGCAGTGTGTTAATCAGTTTCTATGTATTTTTTTTCCCCTGGTTTTCCTATTATTCATTTCTAATTTTGTACCAACGTGATCTGAGAAGATCCTTTGTAGTAATTTGATGTTTTCAAATTTATTGAGGCTTGCTTTGTGGCCTAACATATGGTCTACTCTGGAGAATTATTCCAGTGCACTTGAAAATAATGTATATTGTGTTCTTTTGGGGTAGAGTGCTCTGTATATGTCTATGAGGTCAAGTTGGTTGACTGCTGTTAACATCTTCTGTATCTTTGCTGAGTTTTTTTCTAATTATTCTGTCCTTCATTGAAGGTAATATGTTAAAGTCTCCTACTGCTATTGTAGAATTGTCTTTCTCCTTTCATTTCAGGTAATGCTTACTTTATATATTTTGGAGCTCTCTATTATAGTAAAATTATAGATATTTATTATGATAATGTCCTCTTGGTCAACTGACCCTTTTAATATCATACAATGCTCATCTTTGTCCCTTAGCTAGTTTTCACCCTGAAGTCTATTTTAGCAGAAATTAATATAGCTACTCCTGCTTTTTTTTTTTTTTTTCCTTTTCCTTTTGGTTGCCATTAGCTTGATAGAGCTTTTTTGCATACCTTGATTCTTAATTTATTTTTATCTTTGTGTCTAAGGTGGGTTTCTTACAAGCAAAATAATGATGAGTTTTCTTTTGTTATTCAACCTGCAATTCTCTTTCTCTTGACTGGTGCATTTTGTGCATCCACATTCAGTGTAATTAATGACAGGTATGAATTTATTGCTATCATTATATTGTGTTTTTTGCTGTGTTTGTGGTATATCTGTTCCATATATTTTTCTCTGCTGACTTCATTCTGTTATCAACTTTTCTTTCCCTTCTTTTTACCCATTGTTGTTGATTTTGTATTTACTAAGTCCTTGTGATTTTCTTCTTTCTTATTCTGCTTTGAAGGCTTGTTAATTTTCTTTGTAGTTACCCTGCAGTAAATTATCTCCTGAAGTCTGGATTACACAGACATCATCTTGACTTCTTCTCCACTTGGAAGTACTATAATTACACCATATATTCCCTCTGTTTGCTTTGTTGTTGGTGTCATTTGCAGATTTATTCCTCTATGTATCTTTTCGTAAACTTATTTTAGTTTCAAGAATTCTTTTTCTGGGTTAGTTTGTAAGTGGTGGTGATCATGGGTTTCAATCTTACTTTGTTGTCTTCATTGTTGGTTTACTGCTGAAAGGACTCCCTTTAGCATTTCTTGTAGAGTCAGTGTGGTTTTTACAAAGTCCCTTAATTTCTGTTTGGGAATGTCTTAATTCACCCTCATATCTGAGGGACAGTTTGGCTGGATATATAATTCTTGGATGGCAATTCTGTTCCTTTAAGGTTTTGAGACCTCATGTTTTACAGAGCAGTGTTGTTCCGTACAGTTTGTTTGGCTGTAATCTTTATGACCTTTCATCTGTGGTCCACTGGATGGGTTTAAACTGCCAACCTTTAATATTTAAACACAAACCATTTGTACCACCCGGGGACCATTTTCAGGAACAGCTGTGTCAAGTGCTGCTGATAGGCCCACTGAGATGATGACTGAGAACGTACCACTGAATTTGGTAAGTTGAAACTTACTGATGAACTAGAAAGAAGAGTTTGGTAGAAAAGCTAAGTGCAAGCCTGATCAGAGTGGACATAACAGAAAATAAGAAGATAGAAATTATAAACAGCTAACAATTTTTTCCCCAAGGATACTGCTGTATAAAGGAGAATGGCAATTAATGCATTTTTTTTTCTTTTTTTACAGTAGAGGATCTGCAATCATGTCATCTTGCTGATGAGAATGTTTCAGTTGAGCACAAAAAAACTGATGATATAGGAGAAAAGGGAGAATAACTAGAATAATAGTAGTGATTAAGTGAAAGAAGGCAGTACCTAGTAGAACATGGATACAGCAGTCATGATAGAGTACACAGGTAGAGATGGAGGTAAGCAAGTAGGTATGATGAGGAGAATTCTTTACTTATTGTAATAATTTCTGAAGTAATCTAGAGCAAAGATAAGGACCTGAGAATGAGCTTGAGGGAAGAAGTGTGGAAGGTCTGAAGATACAGAAGGTGTAAAATACCACCTGTGGGAGTAAGAGAGTTATTGTACCAGACAAATGCAATAGAGTTACCAGTCCTGCATTCCCATCCCTTTTTAACAGCAGCTTCACTCAACTTGGTGTAATTCTCAGAACTCGTGTTATTCTGCCCATCTGAGGCACTTTCAGATAATGCCTACTTTATCTCAAGTTCAGCACAAATGCTGCTTCTTTTGTAAAGCCTTACTTGACTGCCAAAAGCAGGTTTATAAACGCCTTCTCTGCTTTAAGTTGAATCTTCTCCCATTTGGATACTATACCACTGTGTTAGAACTGTTTACTTACATGTGTGCTTCTTTAGTTAAAAATAAGTTTCTTTCAGGCCAGAAATCCCAACTTTTCATTTTGGTAGCATCATCACCTAGCACTATTCCTGGAGCTCAACAGATATTTATTGCCTGAATGACCATTCTGAAACACAGAACAGGTTACTAAGTTTGAAGAGCCATTAGATGCTCTAATTGGGAAAATTCTTTCTTATCCTACTTGTTCAGTATGAGGGAAGGAAAGGCTAGTCACTGGTATCCGACTAGATCAATGTTAATATAATTAATATGTTTTTTGGAGTGAGAAGAAAAGGTTTACTTACCTTTATGGGGAAATCCTAGAAGCCCCCAAAGTAAAACAAACAAGCCTCCACATATCAAACTTGAAATGATCATTTTTTTCTTTGTTGCTATACCTGTGGGAAATACATCATTGTTTATTTTCTAGAGAAAAACAAACAACAAACAAAAAAATCACCTGAGTCATTTTCATCTCTTTTCTCCCTGTATCTTCTGTACCTTCTACTGTTCTCAACCCAGTAATTAATACCTTTTATGAAGAAAGTTAAAAAGAGGTAAGATCTGACTTTTTAGTAGTAGCAGTCTCAAAAGTGTTTTTGCCTCCACTTCTTTATGCCATTTCTGAGAACCATAATATTCATTCCTCTGTCCTGCTTTCAGGACAGAAAACCAACAGCTGTTGTTTCCTGGGGACTTTTCATTAAAGTTTGCCTTTTTCAAGAAAAACAAAAACAAAAGCAACAATTTAAGAATCTACCTACATGTTTGGTCTTTCTAGGGAAATCTGGTGGAGAGGGGTTGAGTCATTATTTCTTTGAAGTCTGTTTTAACAATGAAGAACACTTTATTTAAGGATCACCTTATAATACTCGCTCCTCCCAAATAAAGGGGGGTATTGAGAAGAGAATTTAGGATAATTGCAAAGGGGCATAATTCCTGCTAACAGACAGCCTCTGCCATTTTCCTTACCTGGTCTTCGTCTTCCACCTTCTGTCTCATTCCTTTTCTTAGCCTCTTCTTCCTCCGTTTCCATCCTTTGAGGAGAAGTATCTTCCGTGGTCATTGTAGCTGAAAAACTACAGAGGATCTCTCTCTTATGTTTGGTTACCGCACACTGGAGGAAACTGAGGCACCAGTTTTCTGGGAGAGCAGGGCGGCAGCAAGACTGAACTGAACAGCCAGAACCCGTCTCAGCAGCAGTATAGCAACCTGCACTCAGTTCCGCAGACTGAACTGTAGCCGTATTCTCCGATGACCATCTCCTTTGTCGAGTTCTCTGACCTTATACTGGCAGGGACAGCAACTGCTGCTGGGTAAGCATCAACTGGTCCCCCTGCCTTGGGATTGGCTGGAGCAGAGTGACAACCCAGAGAGTTCAATCTCTGATTGGCTCCTCACCTCTACATGCTAACCACTCAAAGCAGAGGATGGACAGTCTGATGCTTCCCTTTGAGCTTCTTCATATGCTCTCCTTAAAATTCAAATTGGCGGCAGTTTTACACATTTGAGTTGTCTATCCTGTAAACTGTGCATACTCACTAGCACCGTTGGTGGTTCTGGCCACAGTCCCTTTTTAGTTTGCTTGCTTTTGTATTTTAAAAATAAGTTCTTTATGTTCTGTCTTTTACACCTCTGAGTTCTAAACTTAGCGGTGGATTGGTTAGAGATATTTTGGGAAACAATGTGAATTTTATGATGTATCTCTGCGTACTTGAATGAATGTTTTGTTTAACTGCAGTGCTTACTTTGAACAGTAGTACAGGACAACATACCAAACTATCTTAATGGAAAAATTACATTTGTTCCCTGCTAGTTAAAACATGTCAAAACATTTAAAACTTCCTTACTTTCACTCATAAATGTATAGAAAAATTAAAAGTTTTAAAAAATGAAACTAATATTTGTTTTGTACACTTTAAAATAGAAACATTGGGCATTCAAGGGTTTTTATTTCTTTGCTAAAAAAGAGGAAAACTTCAAGAGTAGTTTGAACGGTGTGCAATATAAGTAACAATGTGGGGCCAGCTTATTTGCTATGACTTGTCAAATTATACTCCACTTTCTACTTTTGAGTGGAGTTTCAACATTTTATCATTCCTACTCGGGTTGTTGTAAAATGTCTCTGAGAGCTCTTTTAGTGTGGAGTTTTATTTATTTTTATGCTGATGTAACTTCCCCTAGGACATCTTCATAATCTTCATTTTTTCCATCACAACCACTTTCTTTATTTTGTCGATGCATTTGCTTTTCCTGAATTCCTCTGGCAGCCTATATAAAGTCTCTCCAACAGTGGCAGCATCTATAGTTCCATGGTCAACTTTTTCTTCTAGAAATCTATTGATTATCTATTTGCATTTCACTTGCAGCATTACCACTTTTTGTTTCTTTGCTGTACTTTGATGATTGGTGACTCATTCCCTGCTTTGCTTTTCCATTTTTGTAAAAAGTCTCATGGGTTTATCTCTGGGAAACAAGGAGACAATGTAACTCCACACTCTTGTATCTATGAGTGCACTGAATAACACATGCTCTGGGGCCAATCACTGGCTGTTTTTCAAAAAAGTATGATGATCTTTCACTGATCATGCTGTGCCTCTCTTATTTATGTAGTGATTGGTGGACTGAAAATCCAGCATCGAACTTTGTGCTTTATGTAATAACTGACAGTAATTATAGCATAACAACTAAAAACTTAAACTTGTTTTTGGAAGGTGTTATTTAATAAAATCTTGATAAATGAAATTTGTATAATTCAAAACTGGGCAAGACAAAAACTGCCTAAATGCACACACACACACACACACACACTTTCAAATATATACATATACATATATAAATATATATATGCATATATAAATAGATATATATAGACATATACATTATGCTATACATATACATTATTCTGTGATTATATATATATATGTATATATACAATGTACTTGTTTATGTATAAGCATATGTATACATGTAATTGTTTGTTTCCTGTGGCTATTATTACAAATTATCATAAACTTGGGGGCTAAAAACACAAATATATTTTCTTACAGTTCTGGAGTCCAGGTGTCGAAAGTCAAGGAGTTGGTAGGATGGATCAAGGGAGGATCAGTTCCTTGCCTCTCTCTTTGTTGTTGTTGTTGCTAAGTGCCATCGAGTCATTTCCGACTCATAGCGACCCCATGCACAGCAGAACGAAACACTGCCCGATCCCACGCCAGCCCCACAATCCCTGCTATACTTGAGCCCATCATTGCAGCCACCGTGTCAATCCATCTCGTCGAAGGCCTCCCCCTCTTTCGTCGAACTCGTATGGTAGAATTTTGCAAGACCAATGACTTGTTCATTGCAAACACCTTTTTTCAACAACACAAATGGAGGCTGTACACGTGGACTTCACCAGATGGAACACACAGGAATCAGATTGACTACATCTGTGGCAAGAGGCGGTGGAAAAGCTCAATATCTTCAGCTAAAACCAGGCCAGGAGCTGATTGTGGAACAGACCATCAACTGCTCATATGCAAATTCCACTTGAAGTTAAAGACAATTAAAACAAGTCCACGAGAGCCAAAATATGATCTTGAATATATCCCTCCTGAATTTAGAGATCATCTAAAGAATAGATTTGATGCATTGAACACCAGTGACCGAAAGCCAGATGAATTGTGGGAAGATATCAAGAACATTATCCATGAAGAAAGCAAGAGATCACTAAAAAGACAAGAAAAGAAGAGAAGACCAAAGTGGATGACAGAAGAGACTCTGAACCTTGCCCCTTGAGGCCCGCCCAGAGTAGCAGGCCGGAAGAGCAGGAGAAAGGGGATAAAAGCCAGGAACCTGGACAGAGGAGCAGTCAGCCCCAGGGACAACTCAGGGACGCCCAAAGCAGCAGGCCAGAAGAGCAGGAGAAAGGGGATTAAAAGCCAGGAAGCCAGACAGAGGTACAGTCAGCCACAGGGATCCAGGTGGGGGTGATACGAGAGGTCTCCAACAGCAAGACAAACTTGTCTGTCAGTTTGTCCTACTGTGGTGACATGTAGACGTGAGTTTTGAGGCTGAGCCTCTGGTGTTTAAAACCCAGCGAGATGCACCTGGTGCACAGGTAACAGCCCAGCTTATAGACTGAGACAGACTAGGAAGAAGGAAGAGGCCTTCCACTTCTCAAAGAATTGGCCAAGGAAAACCTTATGAATAGCCTCTCTCTTAGGTCCTGGTAACTGCTGGCAATCCTTGGTATTCCTTGGCTTGAAGCTGCATCACTCCAATCTTTGCCTCCACCTTCACATAAACTTCCCTTTTGTTTATGTCTTCTCCTCTGTTTCTCTGTCTCCAAAATCTCTCTGCCTCTCCTTTATAAAGACATATGTGATTATATCTAGGCACTACCTAGATACTCCAGGGTAAGCTCTTCTTCTAAGATCCTTAACTTAGTCATATCTTTTGCCATATAAATTAAAAATTACTCTTTTGCAATATAGGATAACATTCACAAGCTCCAGGGATTAGGACATGGACATATCTTTTTTTCGGTGTATTTTTAGATTATTATAGCTAATAAATATAAATGATACAAATTATCAGTATCAGAAATGAAACAGAGGTCATCATTACTGATTCTAATGAACTTTAAAAGGATAATAAAAGAAAACTATGGAATACTTTATGTCCATTCAGTAGATGAAATGGATCAATGATTTAGTGTCTTCAAAGACAAACTGCCAAAACTCAAAAAAAGGAATAGATAATCTGAACACTCCGGTATGCATTACTAAAATTGAATCAATATTTAATAATCTTCCCAGAATGAAAGTTCCAGGCCTATCTGTTTTCCCTAGGGAATTCTACTAAACATCAAAGGAAAAATATTACAGATTATCTGCAATCTCATTCAGAAAATAGAAACATTCATTCTGTGAGACCAATACTATCTTAAAACAAAAACCAGATAAACTTATTACAAGGAAAGGAACTATATAATAATATTTCTCATGAACATAGACACTAAAATCCTCAACAAGGTATTACCAAACAGAATTTTAACAATGTACAAAAATTACTACACACCCAATTATGCATGGCTGGCTCAACATTTAAAAAGCAAGTGTTCTAATTCCATACCAATTGATGCAGAAAAAAGTATTTGACAATATCCAATAGTGATTCATGATTTTAAAAAAAATACTTTCAGAAAACTAGAGGCATTTACTAAAAGATTAACTTTGTTCAAGAAAAATATGGTTCTTTGTCATTGACTCTTGGGAGATAACCTTTAAGTCCTTATGTCGTGCCTGATAGTTCTCGTGTCACAGCAGTTATGAAAATGATATCAGTATGATTCATTGTGGGGGCTTTGAGACACATAGTTTCAACCTGAGCTCAGTAGAGGATAGAGAATGCCATCAGTCACATGGGTGGTGAGCCCATCCCCATCTATCTGGCCCATCCCGAGTAAAACTCTGGGAACCAAAACTCTGGTGAGCTACCCTGGTGGCAATAGTCCAAGTGTATTGTCATACAAAAAACATTTGACTTTGTAGATCATATTATGGATAACATTGCAGAGAATGAAATTTCAGTTACACTTAATTGTATTCACATGGAACTTGTACATAGACCATAAGGTAGTAGTCAGAAGAACAGAAACAGGGGATACTGCATGGTTTAAATAAGAAAAGGTATGTGTCTGAGTTGTATTCTTTCAATGTATTTATTCAATCTGCATGCTGAAAAAGTAATCTGAGAAGCTGGACCACATGGAGAAGAACATGACATCAGGATTGGGGGGAGATTTAATAACAATCTGTGATATGCAAATGACACAACCTTGCTTGCTAAAAACAAAGAGAAGGTAAAATCCTTACTGATAAAAATCAAAGACAATGGCCTTCAGTATGAACTACACTTCAACATAAAGCAAACAAAAGACCTCACAACTGGACCAATAAAGAATACCATCATAAATGGAGAAAAATTGAAGTTGTCAAGGATTTCATTTTATTTGGATCCATAATCAACACCCATAGAAGCAGCAGCCAAGAAATCAAATGACATATTACATTTGGCAAATCTGCTGCAAAAGGAACTTTAAAGTGTTAAAAAGAAAGGTATCACTTTGTGGACTAAGGTGTGCCTGATTCCAAACCAAAAACCAAACTAAACTCACTGCCATGGAGTAGATGCCAACTTATAAACACATATACATGCATGTATACATATGTGTGTTTGTGTGTGTGTATATATATGTATATATGTGTGTGTGTCTATATATACATATGTGTGTGTGTATATACATATATATACACATACATATACATATACATACATATAGACACATATATATATAATGTTTCTAAGGGTGAAAATCTTTATAGAGCAGATTGCCTCATGTTTCCTCAACAGAGCAGCTGGTGGTTCATAGCACCAATCTTTTGGTTAGCAGCCAAATGCCTTAACCACTAAACCACAAGAACACCTTGCACCTGCCCCAAGCTATGATATTTTCAATAGCCTCATATGCATGAGAAAGCTGGATAATCAATAAGGAAGACCCAAGAATTACGCCTTTATATTAGGTGTTGGCTAAGAATATTAAGTATACATACCATGGACTGCCAGAATAATAAGTCTGTCTTAGAAGAACAGCTGGAATACTCCTTAGAAGAGAGAATGACTAGACTTCATCACACATCCTTTGGACTTGTTATCAGGAGAGACCCTGGAGAAGAATATGATGCTCAGTAAAGTAGAGGATTAGCAAAAAAGGAGAATAACCTCAATGAGATGGATTGATAAAGTGGCTGGAACAACAGGATAAAACATAGCAATGATTGTGAGGATGGCCAGGTCTGGGCAATGGTTCATTCTGTTCTAAAAAGGGTCACTATGAGTGGAAACCAAATGGAGGGGACCTTAACAACAACATTGTCACACATAGTTACTGGGAAAAAATAACTACTGTCTGTATCACTCCACCAGGAGAGGACAACTGGAAGTTCTACATCTGGTCTCTCCTGAATTATGGCCTATGAACATTTTCCCTTTGCTACTTTTAATCTACACCCTTTTGCTATAATAAACCATGGCCAGTAGATTTCTGAGTCCTAGTAAATTACTGGACTTGAGAGTGTTCTTGGAAGCTCCTGACACCTCCAACTTGATAAAGAACAACTGCAAAAGAAATACAGTTAACATTATACATAATGATGAGAAAAAGGATGTTACCGCCCCAAAGATTAGGAATAAGGCAAAAATATCCTCTTTCACCATTCCTGTTCAATATTACCCTGCAAATTCTAGCAAGTATAAGAGCAAAAGAAAGGAAATAAAGATACACATTTAGAAAAAAAAAGGAAGAAAAATATCTTTATTTATAGATGGTAAGATTGTCTATGTAGAAAGTCCCAGAGACTCCACACACATATACACAAAACCAAAAACCCTCTTGGAAGAAATGAATGTAATAAGGACATAAGATACAAAGGCAGTATAGAAAAGGCAATTTCTTTCTTAGATACTGTTGATAAAAAACAGGAATTTAGGATTTCCGGCAAGATGGCGGACTAGGCAGAAGGACTGCAAAGACCCTCTACAACAAAGAAAAGGGAAACCAATTAAAACAGACACAGAAGATAATCTTGGACCCCTGAGCCTTGAAGGGAAGGATACAGAATTGGACTAAACCCCAACTAGCAAAATAATTTGCGTGAAAATATCA
>NW_006921627.1:15573293-15588748 GCF_000298275.1 Orycteropus afer afer
AGGGATGGACACTGGGAAGAGGTAACTAGGGGGAGGAAGTGGGAGGGGAGCTGTTGCATTGTAAATTTTGGTCAATGACATGAGACAAAGTATATTATGTGAACTGCTGTATGAAAAGTGAATTTATGCTGTAAATCTTCACCCAAATCAAAATAAAATTAAAAAAAAAAAAACCAGGAATTTAACTTAAGAAAAAAAAAAAAACTATTGACAGTAACATCACAAAAATTGAAATACTCAGGTGGAGAACAATTCAAAAGTCTTTGAATTTTGGAAAAAGACATGGTGCAATAATTCCCAAAAGTCAGCCATTGAAAACTCTATAGAACACAATTCTACTGTGACACACGTAAGGTCATCATGAATCATAGTAGACTCAAGGGCAACTGTTTTTCTGTTTTGTTTTCCTATCTGAAAGCCAGGTACTGTATCTGCAGGAGATACTAAGAAAGTATACTATCAGTGACTCCCAGTGAGGAAGAGAAGGTATTTCCCGCTCATCTCCAACAAGTGAGTTGAGCTTTGAGCAGACCACACGGAGAACATAAATATGTTCCCTGCAGTTTGAATGAACTGGTGACTATTGTCTGACTCTACCTACAGAAATCTGAAGACTTCAGACTGGATCGAGTAGCTTGAAGCTGGAAACACACAAAGGAATGGAAGAGAGTGTATCTATTCCCACCAATGACAGAGTGAAAGTAAAAGTTTTCAAGAATTAGTTGGGTATCCAACTGCAGGAAACAGGTTTGGGGTGATTATAAAAGTCTTCTAGCCAAGAGGACTGTGAGGTGATGAAATCCCAATTGTAAAGGCGAGGGATGATGTAAATCCCCAGTAATTTCAAGGCAACACTAGCACTGAGGTCCCAGAGACTGAAGAAATGACCTGGAACCATTCTCTGCAACATAGATTATTGGACTGACTTACAGGGAGTCTAAGGGCAGCAGGCTGGACAGACAGGAGAGAGAATAAAAAAAACGATACCTCATAGCAACCCCTCCTTGGGATTCTGAGCGGTATCACTATGGAAGTAGATTGCCCGATCTTCCTTCCAGAAGAGTGGCTAGTGGATTTGAACCACCAGCCTTCTAGTTAGTAGTCAAGTGCTTTAGATATTACTCCACCAAGCAATTTTTATACTGAAGTACACAAAAGGGGCACTCTTCCAGGCTTACGTGATCTTCATCTCTTATTCCTGCATGCCTGAATGTCAGGAAGTAGAGTTTTTGGTCCAGGTGCCCATGTAAATCTCTCAGGGCTATTTCAAGGCCCGACTTACAGCTTGGCATGCCTGCAAAAACAGGCATCAGTATGAGGCAGACTGGTAAGTCCTGAAAATGGAGTTATCAGGACCTTTGCCATCTGTAAGTATGCACAGTTTTTCCCCTACACCAATTGTGGCAGTCTATGGAGTCCCAAGTGTTGAGGAAAAGTTAGCCCAACAGCAATGTCTCTGACAGGAAATGAACTGCAGTCAGCGAAGGTCCTTTCTGAAAAACCCATAAAACCAGTCAACATAGAAAGAATCTTCAATTGCACTAGTGGCGTAATGCCTAAGGCATTTGACTCCTAACCAGAAGGGTAGAGGTTCAAACCCACCAGCCACTCCTTGAAAGGAAGATTGGGCAATCTACTTCTGTAGAGATATTTTCTTGGAAACCCAAGGAGGGGTCGCTATGAGTCGGGATTGACTCAACGACAGTAAGTTTGTTTTTTGGCTTTTTGGTGCTTCTGTTTCTCATTGTCCTCTTTCTCAGATCAGAAGGCACAGTTAGTGGAGAGAGGATTTGATGGAGCTAGAGAAAAAACAGGAAGCAAAAGGCACACCCATTTCTCCACAGACTTTCAAGTGTGAAATAGTATAGCAGGAGGAGCACAAATGAATTGAAGTTTATGTTTTGATGTGAGTTTGAAGTTTTGATATTATGTTTGCCTGGACATCCTGTTTTCTGAAATGAAACTATTTATGTTTTGTTCTGTTGTCTTGAATTAAAATTTTCCTGGGTACCCTGTATTTCAACTGACAACCCTGATTATATGACAACAATTTTTCTCATTTCTTAAGCTGTGAAGTGCTCTAGTACTTGTTTTGAGTGTTAATTTTCTACTTACACCTCTCTGTAAGCCCTCAGCCTTGGCACTGAGGACAGAAAAGGAATATAAATCAAAGGAAAAGTAAATTGCTGCCCTTTTCACAGTGGAAGGAAGTTAGAGAAAAGTGTGCCAGAGAAAGACAACACGAGACTGGGGGAACCAGTACCTGAGGATCACAATGTCAGTAGTTTATTTGGGAGGTAAAAGAAGCACTGAAGGAAAACACAGAACAGAATTGAGACACAATGTATTATCAACCAATTTAGCACTGTGAATAACTAGAGCTTAAATTAGCAAACCAACACTCATCTGTCAGTTTATGGTATTGTGGTAGTGTGCGTTTTGCTATGATGCCAGAAGTTATGTCACTGGTATTTCTAATGTCAGTAGAGTAGTTGTTCATAGTGGTCAGATTTCTGTGGAGCTTCCAGTCTAAGACAGACTGGGAAGAAAGGCCTGGCAATCTACTTCTGAAAATTAACCAATGAAATCCTATGGGTCACAACAGAGCATTGTCCAATATAGTATTGGAAGATGAGCCCTCTTAGGTTCAATGTATCATATAGATGGCACAACACCAAGCAACATTTCTGTTGTGTGTAAGGTCATTAAGAACTGGAGCTGACTTGATGGCAACTAATATAATAACAATATGCACAGTATCACTGGGCTTCCTTATTCTGAAGCTGGAGGGAAGTTGGGCTAATGGGAAAAATAGGCAGACATCCAAAGGCAGGAGAACTTTCACTACAGAGCTAGAATATGCCACTGTAGTTTTTCTGACTTAGGCTGTACCTGCAAGGAGGTAACCTTCAACAGCTACAGCTTCCGCTGTTTCAATTAGCTCCTCCCAGCCTTACCCTCCCAGGCCCAGTGGTAGTCATGTCTTCCTATAGTAACTATTCACCCCAGGACCCAGGATGATTCACCAACCCTTGCTTTCCTCTGACTCTTCACATGTATTGCAAATTGTCCCTTTGTTTTATTCTCATCTAATGGCACTTTTTATGTGTCTATTAGTAGTAGTAGTAGTAGTTGTAGTAGTAGTAGTATCAGACTGATAAACTGTGGATTTCTTTTTGTACCTAAGTGGATCACTGTCACTGTGGTCTTTAGTTAATGTGGGTCTTTAGTTAACAACTCTTTAGTTAATGTGGCTCTGAAAGTATGTATCTCGGAAATTTTGCCACTATGCAAGTCTTTTTACATCTCTCTCTTTGTTTTCCTTTATAATACCCCCCTCCCCCAAAATTAAGTGATTTAGGTATTGGATAATTTTATTTTTCTTTATGTTTGATATTGGAAGGCATTTGATAGCTACATTTAAAGATCTTTTAATACTGGACTGGCATCAAGACTGATGTAGAATGTGGAAGACAGACCATTAAATCATTCTCATCTTAGCTTACTTTTGTGGAAATAAACGTTTTTGCTGTTGGTCCTAACATATGCTAAAGGAGTACACTTTTTATTTTAACATTGTTTTTTTTTTTTAATATTTACACATTGTCTTTATTGGAAAAAAATATAACAATACCTGTTGTTTTATATTATTTACATAGGGCAATGCCAGTAAGAATTTCAAAGTAAATTTTACTAATGAAAATGACTTACTCTACCTTAGCCCAAGAATGCTGAGTCCAAGTGATAAGGAAAAAAATCTGCCTGCCTGATTACTCATCCCCTTCCACTTTTCATTCCTTAGCTAAGAACTAGCTCTAGTCAGTCTTCAGAGAGACAGCAAGGCTAATCTCAGCTTTCCTGGCATGCAAATCTGTTCCTAGAGTTTTAGATATGCACTGTGGTCATTAGTATACTTACTGCCTAATGTGGTCCTAGGAGCTCTGGTAGCATAGTGTCTAAGGCACTTGACTGCTAACCAGAAGGCTGGTGGTTCAAACCCACCAGCACTCCTTGGAAGGAAGGTTGGGCAATCTACTTCCGTAGTGATACTGCCTCGGAAACCCAAGGAGGGGTCACTATCAGTCGGGGCCAACTTAATGGCACATAACAACAACAACAACAACAGTGTGGTTCCTGGGAGCTCTGGTAGCATAGTGCCTAAACCATTTGACTGCTAACCAGAAGGCTGGCGGTTCAAACCCACCAACCATTCCTCAGAAACAAAACTAGGCAATCAACTTCCGTGGAGACGCCACCTCAGAAATCCGAGGAGGGGTTGCTATGAGTTGGATTTCACTGGAAGGCACTGAGTCATTGAGAATGTGGTGCCTGAGTCTCAGTTCCCTTATATTTCTTACTTGGAGAAACTAGATGTTTTCTAGTTCCTCCTAGGCTAACCTTTGCCTTTGTAATGGGATGGGCGGGTGGAGCTTGCTCTCTCCTCTCTGGGAGTGCTCTCTGGGCATATTCAGCTTCCTTGTCTAATGTAGCCCTTCTTGGTTGGATTCTTAGGCATGATACATACAAAACATCTATGCCAGCCCTTACCTGTGGAATCACCAGGACGTATGAGTTTTTCTCCAAAACTCCACCTTATATAGCCCCAAAACTTACCTTTTTTCTGCAAATTGTCGAATTCCCAAATGTTTTCTGCCTTACTGGAGTAAGACATATCTGTGTTATGGTACTAATGATTTCTGTCCATGACCCCTTGCAGGACACTGATAATAATATGTAAACACAATTTCAAAAAGTGATTCACGTGGTTGATGTTATTGTTGTTCCATGAAGTCAATTCTGAAAAGGGAAGTGAGAAGAGGAAGATTATTCCTCTTGTCACTTTTATAGCAGCTCATCTGCTCTTGTCTTAAGTAGTTAAGTGTTCTAGCATTTAGTTTGAGGGTCTTTATATCTATCCTTTAGTTATAACTCTCTGGGATCTGTAGGCGAGTTACAGCTCATTTTGCAGACATATGAATGATTGACACAATGGCTTGATAAATGGAAATTCAAGCGTTTAGACTTAAAATAGCAGATCCTGTTTAATATTCAAATGTTAGGGCCACACTTGTCTTCTATTATTATTTTGCAGTCTGGAGCTTACTTTGCATATCTATACATGACTGAAGAAGTTACTCTTGCAGATCTAAACTTCCAGTACTCCAGTAAGACAGAAAATATTTGGGAATTTGACAATTGCAGAAAAAAAGGTAAGCCTTTGAGTTATATAAAGTGGTGAAAGTGGTTATAGTCCTGAATCTTAGGTATTAATTAATTGACAATGATACGTGAATCATTCCCTTTCAGCTTGAATTATTACCTAAGCCTTTTATTTTTACAGAAGTTGCCAAAAGGATCCACACTAAATGAATATAAAAGCTCTTTAAAAAGCACTAATCAGTGCCCCAAAACTATCAATCTATTACAATTTCCCATTTTTTAATGTTGGTAGACATAATTAATACAGGAGAAGGGAATGACAAAAGAATTGTCATGTTTTATTTAAGTACGTGTCTTTGACATTCTAACTTTACTATAAAGAGAAATTTTATTTCACAAATTGTTAGACCTAAGATCCATTTATCATTCTAAATATTGAGGAAGAATAATAAAATAATTCTGTGTGATTTATCCTTTCATACAGATTTTGTTTTTTGAAGAGTGTAAGGATTTTGCTATATTTCCTATCTTCATTTCTTTGCTTATATTTCTCCTTTATTGCATAATCTGTCAGGATGGGCTTACTGTAAACTTAGCATAACCAATAATAAAAACTTTGCCAACACAGTGACTTTAAGCATCCCATTCTATCCCTTCCCATGTTTTTTCCTATTAATCCAGTTTATTCTAAATTCTCCATCAGAAATTCTTTGACACCCTAGATATCTTGAAGCCATGTCTTCATTACTTCCTCAATTCTGTTTAATTTTCCCATCACCCAGGTTAGAGTCTACGTAATATACTAAAAAGTGTACATCATGTAATATCTACTTACTTACTTGCTCACTCCCCCTTCAATGTACTTTGTTTTTTCTCTAAAAAACTCTAATCTTGGTTAACTCCAAATGTCTTCCCACTCTGGCCCACTTGAACAGCTAACTATTGTTGATGAAAAATACCCACTTTCTCAACCCCAGTGAAAGGAGCTCTGATGGCACAACAATTAAAACATTTTTCTGCTAACCAAAAGCTGGTAGGTTAGAACCTACCCACTTCTCCCCTGAGAATGATAGGCAATCTGCTTCCATAAAGATTCACAGCCTTGGAAACCCTACAAGGCAGTTCTACTCTGTCCTATGAAAAAGCAAACCAAACTCATTACCATCACGTCACCTCTGACTCATAGCTATCTCCATTGGCTTTTCTAGGTGGTAAATCTTTACAGAAGTAGATTGCCCCATCTTCCTTCCATTGAGCAGCTGGTGAGTTTGAACTGCCCACTTCTGATTAGCAGTCAAATGCCATAAAGTTGTTATAAGTCAGAATTGACTCATATCAATGGGTTTTGGCTCAAAGCCAGAGAACGCTCACCTGATGACCTTTCCTTTTCTTCTATTATCAAAATTTCCATTCTACAATATCTGTACTCACCCTCTCTGCCTTCCTTCTAGATACTATTTATAAAATACTTGCTGTTCTAAACAAAAGACACCCTACTTATGTTGCTCTTACTGCCAATTCATCTGCCTTTAGCAAAGGAATTCTACAATTTTCTTCTTGCTCTTCTGTTTTATTAATCTTTCTCCCTTCCGAAGTTGAATATTCCCCCTCACTACACTGAAATACTGTACTTCTCCTATCTTAGCAAAACACAATCCTTGATTATCTACTTGCACCTCTCCTCTATTGTTCCAGTTCTTTGTCCCTTTCACAGTCAAATTTATGGAAAACATTACCTGTAATCACTGACTTCCAATTCCTCAACTCTCATTTTCTTCTCACCTGACTGAATTATTCTGTGAACCACTGCTCTTGTTTTGATAACCAGTAGCCTCCTTGTCTCATCCCAAAAGTCATATCTCTCTTTTATTACTTGACTTCCTTGCAGCATTCACCAAGTTGAATAGTCCTTCTTCTTTAAGCACTTTCTTCTCACATTCTCATGGACACAAGCAATCTGTTTTTCTACTATCCAGTGTTATCTGCTGTGTCTCAGTCTCCTCTTTTGACTCTTCTCCTAGGATCAATCTCCACGTATTGGAACACTCCAGGGCTCTCTGCTCTGGGTTCCCTTTTATTGTGTCACTCAATATATTTTTACAAGTTATATTGTTCAGTCTTTTGTCTTCAAATACAATGTTCCCAATTATCTACTTCTGGCCATTCCCTGGATCTCCAGACTAGAGCATCCAAATAGCTATTTGACATTTCCAAATGGATATCTAAGTTCATTTCACATTATAAATGGCAAAAGTAAAAATACTTATTTTCCCCTAAACCTGCTTGCTTTCTCCAATCATCCTCATCTCCTTAAATACATAAATAAAAATCTAGCAATGTTCAAGTCTTTGCTCTGTGCCAAAACTTTTCTAAGCGCATTGTATATATGATGTCATTTAATGTTTGAAACTTCTTGGTCTTTATAAAGTTTATTAATGTAGAAACTGAGGCATATAGAGGTTAAGTAACTTGCCCAAGGACCTGCAAATGATAAGCCACAGAGCACATTTCAAGTCCAAATCTTCTAACTCTAGATTTTGAGTTGTGTTTTTAATCATCATACTGTACTGTCTGTGAGTGTGTATATCTTCAGAGTCTACCAACTTTCTCTAATCAAAAAATCTTCCACTAACAATTCATAAATGTGTGCTATAAATCCTAACTTCAAGATGTATCCTTAATCTACTCATGGGTTATCACATTCCTTGGTACCAGATAAGGAGCTCTGGTAGCACAGTGCCTAAGGCATCTGACTGCTAACCAGAAGGTTGGTGGTTCAAACCCATCAGCCACTCTACCAAAGGAAGACTGGGCAATCTACTTCTGTAAAGATTTAACAAACAAACAAACAAACAAAAAGCTCACAAGTAGATTCAACTCATAGCAACCCCTCCTTGGGTTTCCAAGGCAGTATCACTACGGAAATAGATTAATAGATTGCCCCCGTCTTCCTTCCAAGGAGTGGCTGGTGGGTTTGAACCACCAGGCTTCTGGTTAGCAGTCAAGTGCCTTAGGCACTATGCTTCCAGATTTTATTTATTTATTTATCTATCTATTCATTTATTTTTTTTAATAGAATTTATTAATTATTTTTATAATTAAATCCATGAGACCAAGGACTTGTGTGTTTTACTCATATATTGTTAGCACCCAGAATAGTGTCTAGTGTGCATAAAAGTCCTCAATAGATAACTTTTGAATAATTGAATTTCTGAATAAATAAGAAAATAATTCAAAAGAAAAATAGCACTTGAAATCATCATTCTTACCTTATAAGGACAAGACCTTGAAAGTAGTTCTTCCACTACTGTTTTCGAAGATATGAAGAAATTTTCATGTTTTATTTGAAATCCTCTTTGTATTTCACAATATTTTTGCACAATCAACTGAATCAAAGAGCATTTAGTGAAAGTGTAGTAAGATTAGGGAGCTCTGGTAGCATAGTGCCTAAGGCACTTGACTACTAACCAGAAGGCTGGCGGTTCAAACCCACCAGCCACTCCTCGGAAGGACAATGGGGCAATCTACTTCTGTAGTGATACTGCCTCAGAAACCCAAGGAGGGGTCGCTAAAGTCGGGGTCTACTTGACGGCACACAACAACAACATATTAAGATTATAATGTGATCACTGAATTATATTTTCTTGAAATATCTAGTGTTGCTTGAACAATTTCTCTCAGAAAGATCAGCACAAGGCCAGTCCCCATGAGGCGGAGGTTAAAGATGTCCCATATGTTCAAACTACTGTACCACTCCATCATTTCAGACATTAACTCCTCCTCCTCCTCCCAGTAATTTCCCCAGTCTTAGGGTTCTGTATTTCACTGTAATGCCTCACAGAATTCACACACCCCCAAGGTTCATCTCATGTAGTAGTGGAGGAGGCTGGCAGGCTGGTGAGTCCTGGATCCGTGAGTAGGTCTGGAGGATTCTCCCAACTCTCGGGGTTTGATGAACCTTGATCAGCAGATCAGATGATGGCTGCTGTCTCAAATCCAGGGGTGAGATGAGGATGATCTAAGACACAAAACCTTAGGCACTGTGCTACCAGAGCTCCTTATCTGGCACCAGGGAATGTGATAACCCATGAGCAAGAGGAGGGTGAATCTTCCCAGAAGATTCGTAGGTATACCCTCAAGAAAGCTAAGGGTGGTGATTTGAATCATACCCTCCAGCAAGGCAGGACTCAAGATACATTCCACCTGTGTTGCCCCAACAGAAATAACATAAATCCCATCACAGAGTCAATTGCCAGTCATTATAGGGAATGACTACTACCAGCTGCCCAGCCAAGTTGATACCTGACCTTAACTACCACACCACCCCAAACAGGCATGGATAATGGGATTTACAAAACATCACAGAATGGAGGACAATGGCTAGAAGGGCCACATCAAGCAATTCACTGCAAGTCTTCACACATACTCATAATGAATATATATACTAGATTTAATAATAATTCATTCATAACATAAAATTCATAATTCCTGTTTTTTATAAGGAAAAAAAAATTTTTTTAGCTCATTGTTCGATAAAGTTTGTTGCTAAAATACAGGTATAAAGAAAGAAAATAGGAAAGAAAAAAAGAAGGCAGAAAGAAAGATCGTTACATATTGAATTGTGTCCCTCTAGTGTATAGATTGTAAATCTTACCCTCTGTGCCTGTGGTCATAATCCTGTTTGGGAATGGGTTATCTTTGTCATGTCAATAAAGCGGGACTAGAGTAGGGTGTGTTTTGAATTAATTTCTTATTATCCATATATGTATATATATATATATACATATGGTTGTTGTTGTTATGTGCCATCCAGTTGGATCTGACTCATAGCGACCTCTCAGGTTTCTGAGACATTATCACTATGGAAGTAGATTGTCCAACCTTTCTTCCAAGGAGTGGCTGGTAGGTCTGAACCTCCAGCCTTCTGGTTAGCAGTCAAGTGCCTTAGGCACTATGCTACCAGAGCTTATATAAATAAAAAAATAAATATATAAATAAATAAATAAATAAATAAATAAATAAATAAATCTCAGGTTGGGACAAACAAGAAAGTAGAGGCACCCTGAATTCAGACTTTCTAGCCTTCTAAAGTATGGGAAAATAAATTTATGTTTATTAAAGTTACCCACTTGTGATTTTTCTGTTATAGCAGCCCTAGATAACTAGGATGGAAACATATTGAGAAATTCAAATGAAAGAATGATAGACACTCTGCCTAACTAAGATGAAGAGCTTATGGAAGGACAACCAGAGACAATATATAGACAAAGTCTATTGTGTGTGTTCTACTGCCAACGTCTCAGGATGATCAGGAAATCCACACACAATGGAAATTACTTTCTTTGTAACCCTATGTTTGTTGCTAAAGCAAAGAATACTCAGATGTTCATCTCTGTTAGCTGACAGTTATTCAGTTTTCCTGAATTTCTACAAATAAGATGAGCTGTATCCAGATTGGTTGGCTTTCTCCCTACCCCTCTCATAAACCCTGTTTTTGCCTCTTTGTTTCTTGAATTAATCTACCTGCTTCCTGCCTCTCTTATGAGAATAAATTTGCATGCACAGTAAATAACTTTCTTTAGTTATTCTTGGCTTACTCTCTTCTAAAAGATTTTTTAAGTACGCTCAGATTCCAAGAAAATCATATTTCTTTAAAAAGAAAATGTTAAAAAAAAAGGCAAATTCAAGCAATCAATCAACTAATCCCCTAAAGATGTGTACCATTTGCAGAACTCTGCTAATTATGATTTCCACAGCACCTTCTGCTCCATCCCAAGTAATCCAACAAATGACCTTGGCTCTGATTCTTCTCTGTCTTCTACTGCTGATTAGATTGAAAATAGGAAGCATATATAAGTATTACCCCTACACCTACAACTGCATGAGTTTTATAAGCAAAATTTTCTCTTTGAGTTGGGCCTTGGAATGATTATAAGTGATGTAACCAAAAGACACTTACAAGATGGTACTTAGTCTTTTTCTTTCACTCCTGTGGAGCAACAACTCTCTCACCCCTTTAACCTTCTTAAATATTATTTCTGAAAAAGCAAGTGGTAGTTCAAGAGAAGGACAAAATATTTTATTAATTTTCTTTTTTCTGAAGTTTACATAATCTCAAAGATAGAATGGGAAAATTGAACAAATTGCAAAACAACAGATGAGCGTCATGAATATTTCCAAGGAGAACATGATCATCTCCATCACACTGCAAAAGACAGCCACCAAATTATGTCGTGAGATTTTAAAAAGCCAAGAAGGTAGGCGGATATTCCTCTCTGAGTTAATAGACAATGAGCTAAACCTTAGAATCTCTTGAGAATGTTTCATCAATAGCTAGAGGCTTTTCCCAGTGGATGCATTATTTGAACGAGGAAATTAAATACAGTTGACAGAGGATTCATTGATATTACCATGCTAGAAGAAAAACAAAAAGGTATGATGGTTATGTTTGTATGTCAACTTGGCTAGGCCTGGTTGAGTGGCTGGGCAGCTGGATGTAGTATTCCCCATGATGAGACTGGTAATCAACTCCATGGTGGAATCTACTATGAGCAGCTGAGGAGCTGCCTTTGGGTATGTGGTCTGTTTCCTCTATCTAAGGAGAAGTTTTGAGAATGGTCTGTAGCCTTTGGCACGTTTGGACCCTGAATGTAGTCGTGTCGTTGCTCAACAGCCTGCTATGCTCTGCCAACCTTGGGACTTACAATGTATTTAAATGAATGGCCTGCTGTGCAGTTTGGTAACATCGGGACTGTGCCTTTTTACTTGTTAACGTTGGGACTTCTCAGCCTCAGCAGCCAGCAGCTGTCTGAGTGAAGAAACGCCTCTAGCTCCAGTGGGCTGGCAGCAGGATGCGGAGCTGGACCCCAAGGTTGAGGGGCTTTTACATAGCCCCTAGAGCCTGGCACTTTGAACTTGGACTCCAAACTGTAAGAATAAACTCCTGTTTGTTAAGGCCATCCCATTTGTGGTATGTTTCTTGCCAGAGCAGCACTAGGTAACCAAAACAAAAGGTATTGTAAATCTATGCCTCCAAATAATCAGGGGTGATAATTACTCAATAAAACATTGGACATTATGGGTGGGGCTAAGCCCATTGTTTTCAGAGGATGTAGTTTCTGTAATGGTACATTTACTATTGTTATTCTGGGGCTCTGAGGTCAATATAGGAGCCCTGGGGGTGCAGTGGTTAAGCAATCAGCAGCCAACTGGAAATTGGCAGAGTGAATTCACCAGCCATATTGCAGGTGAAGGATGTGGCAGTCTGCTTCTATAAAGATTTATAGACTTGGAAATCCTATGAGGTATTTCTGTCCTGTCTAACTGGGTAACTATGAGACAGAATCAAGTCCATGGCAATGAGGTTGCTTTGGAAGTCAACAAAGATAAAACTATAAGGGCTTCATCTTATATGTGACCTATTTCCTAAAGTTTAGTCAATAATTGATGATAAAGATAGTCAACAGTGAAAAAAAATAATGTCAGAGGTTACCTATGTAATTGGGGAAGCTGACCTCATGAGCTACTTCGGCTCCTGAGAAGCCTCTGAAATAGCCATCAAGTCAGAGAGCTAGAGATGTTCTCATTGGAGAAGGCAAGGATGATGCAGGTATTTGGAGTTGATTCTCATCACACAGAATGCTTCTTGTGATTAGATTTTGTTGCCAAGCAGAATACAAATGAAAAAGGGAGACAGGAAAATTAATTATTTATTATTCAGGACTTCTAAAATAGAAAGGTGCAATAGACTGGAATCCAGGTACCTAATTTGAAATGTGTTGTTCAAGTTATATGTTGAGCATCTTACGGAGATAGGTAACCAATTGCTGTTGAGTTGATGCTACTCATAGTGACACCATGTGTGCCAGAGTACAACTATGTACTATAGGATTTTTAATGACTGATATTTTGGAAGTAGACCATTGGGCCTATTGTCTAACATGCTTATGGGTAGACTTGAACCTCTAACCTTTCTGTTAGCAGCTAAGCACATTCACTATTTCTACCAACCAGGGACTCCTTGATAAAAAATAGAAATCCAGAGTATAGGACTCATTTTCTTCCCTTTTGGTAAAAATAAGAAATACATGTAAATTTAGGTGATTTGATAGAGAAATGAAGGGAATAATAAGAATGATAATACATATGAAATAAAACTATATCTTTCTCCCAGAGCACAAATGTAAACCTTGTCCAGAGAAATGGAGGTGGCATGGGAACATCTGTTATAGCTTATCTGATGATACTGAAACATGGCAAAACAGTGATAGGATGTGTTCAGCTCAGAATTCCAGCCTGCTGAAGATTAAGTCTTAAAGTGTTTTGGTAAGACCCCATGACTCTCTGCCCTTGAGAAAGGAAATATCTGTTTCACCAAAGAATAGAAAAGAGTGGAACATTTGGAAAGATATATTATATATAAATCAGGGCATGAAGTGGCTTATCTTTGGGTATTATAAGCAAGATAAGTCACATAAATTGTTAGCTTGAGACCTTAGGGTTAGTACATTCTTAGAGGCTGATGGGTACGAGTAGATACAGGGCATCCAGAATACTTAGGTGAAAGGTTTTCCAAAATGGAACTCTAAATGAAATCTCAACACATTCCTTCTGAACTTTTATCAAAAAGGAGAGGATCTGGATATAATTCCTGAGGGTTACTAATTCTGTAAAATCTATACAACTGGGGATTCCTTGTTTTCACTATTTCAGGTTTTTTGTTTGTTTTTAATTAAGAGCAAAAGCCCAGAATATCAGGAGGGTTTGGGTAAAATACGTGTTGTTATTTGCCATCGAGCTGGCTCTGACTCACGGAGCTCTTATGTCTAACAGAATGAAATGGTGCCTGGTTCTGCTCCATTTTCATGATCATTGGAACGTTTGAGTCCATTCTAATGACTATGGTGTCATTTTATCTCATTGAGTGTTTTCTTTATTTTCATTAACCCCCCTATTTACCAACATGATCAAACTTAGAAGAAATACATTCACAATGGTGCATAGAGGCTAGAAGGGCAAGGCTTCAGATCACTTACTTAATATACATCATCAGGAAAAAAACAATCATTTGAACAGGTAACCAAAATATTACAAATAAATACAGTTGACATAGTATGGCAGAGTCAAATGCCAAGCATACATATTTCACTGAGTCCTTGGGTCTCACGAAAAGTGAGTTTCTCTGGTAGCTTTATTAATTTTTGATTTTGTATTTTTCTTATATCTGAATCATCTCTCCAAATTATAATCAATCTCATCTGAATTTTTTTAAAACACATTTTATTGAAATATAATTTATGTACAGTGAAATACACAAAACTAAAGTGACATGGATCAATGCTGCTTTTTTTTTGCATTGTTCCCTCCCCTCACCTGCCACCCCTGGTAACCAACAAAGAAAGTTTTCTTCCATATATAAACCTTTCCTTGACTTTTGTACAATAATGAATTAATACCATATTTGTGCTTCTGTGATTGATTTATTTCACTCAGGATGATGTTCTCCAAGTTCATCTATGTTATGCAGTGTTTTGCAGATTATACATGATTCTTTAGTGTTGCATAGTATTCCATTGTGTGTATGTACAATTGTTTGGTTATCCATTTTTCTGTTGATGGGCACCTAGGTTGTTTCCATCTTTTGGCCATTGTAAATAGTGCTGCAATGAACATGGGTGTGCATATATCTGTTCTTGTCCTGGCTCTCACTTCTTTAGGATATATACCTAGTAATAGAATTGCTGGGTCAAATGGTATTTCTAATTCCAGCTTTTTAAGGAATCACCATACTGCTTTCCACAGTAGTTGTATCATTTTGCAGTCCCACCAGCAGTGTATGAGAGTCCTAACCTCCCCACCTCCTCTTCAGCACTGGTTATTTTCTGTCTTGTTGAACTTTGCCATTAGTGCTGGGGTGAGATGGTATCTCATTGTTGTTTTGATTTGTATCTCTCTGATGGCTAATGATTGTGAACATTCCTTCTTGTATTTGTTGGCCACCTCAATATCCTCTTTGGTCAAGTGTCTATTCATATCTGCTGCTCACTTTTTAATTTGATTGTTAATATTTTTATTGTTGAGGTGTTGGAGTTTTCTATAAATTTTAGAGATAAGTCCCTTGTCAGATATGTCATTGACAAATATTTTTTTTTCTCAATCTCTAGGCTCTCTTTTACCTCTTTTGGAGAAGTCTTTTGAAGCACATAAGAATTTAATTTTTAGAAGGTCCAATTTATCTAGTATCACTTCTGCTGTTTGTGTATTTTGGGTTATGTAGTCTATTTATGCCATTAATT
>NW_006921627.1:15589268-15640830 GCF_000298275.1 Orycteropus afer afer
CTTTGGGTAGTATTGACATTTTCACAATGTTCAATCTTCCTATCCATGAGCATGGAATATTCCTCCATTTATGTAGGTCTCTTATAGTTTCTTGGAGTAGTGATTTGTAGTTTTCTTTGTACAGCTCTTTTGTGTCTCTAGTGAGATTTATTCCCAAGTATTTTATTTTTGGGGTAGCTAATGTAAATGGCATTGATTTCCTTATTCCCTTTTCAACAGTCACTTTGCTAGTATAGAAGAAACCAACTGAGTTTTGGATGTTGATCTTGTATCCTGCCACTATGCTAAGTCTCTCAATTAGTTCCAGTAGATTTTTTGCTGAGTCTCTTGAGTTTTCTTGACTGCTAACCGGAAGGCTGGTGGTTCAAATTCACCAGCCACTCCTCAGAAGGAAGGTTGGGCAATCTACTTCCGTAGTGATACTGCCTCAGAAACCCAAAGAGGGGTCGCTATGAGTCGGATCTGACTGGGCAGCAGTGGGTGGTGTGGTGGTGTTGGGTTTTCTATGTATAGGATCACATCATTAGCAAATAGGAATAGTTTGACTTCTTCCTTACCAAGTTGGATGCCTTTGATTTACTTTTCTTGCTTTATTGCCCTGGCTAGTATTTCTAATAAAATGCTGAATAGAAATGGTGATAGAGGGCATCCTTGTCTTGCTCCTGTTCACAAGGAAAATAGTTTCAGTCTCTCTCCATTGAGAATAATGTTGGCTATTGGTTTGTATATATGCTCTTTATTATGTTGAGGAATGTCCCTTCTGTTCCTATTTTGCTGAGAGTTTTTATCAGGAATGGGTGTTAGATTTTTCAAATGTCTTTTCTACATCGATTGATATGATCATGTGGTTCTTTTTTGTTTTTATTGGATGACATTGAGAGTTTTTCTAATGTTGAACCATCCTTGCCTGCCTGGTATGAGCCCTACTTGGTCAAAATGAAATTTTTTTTTGGAGTTTATTGGCTAGGATTTTGTTGAAGATTTTTGCATCTAAATTCATGAGGGATATTGTTCTGTAGTTTTCCTTTGAGTGATGTCTTTGTTTGGTTTTGGTATCAAGGTTATCCTTGTTTCATAAAATAAATTTGGGAGGATTCCATCCTTTTCTATGTTCTGGAATAGTTTGAGCAGGATTGGTATCAGTTCTTCTCTGAATGTTCAGTAGAATTTGCCAGTGGAACTATCTGGACCAGGGCTTTTTTTGTTGTTGGTTATTTTTTCAATGAACTGTTCAATTTCCTCTTTTATTATGGATCTGTTTAAATTTTCCACCTCAGTCTCTGTTAGTTTAGGTATGTTTAGTATGTTTCTAGGAAATTGTCCATTTCTTCTAGATTTTTTAATTTGTTGGAGTATAGCTCTTCATAGTATCTTGATATCATCCTTTTTATTTAAGGTGGTTCTGTTGTGGTGTAGTCCAATTCATTTCTTATTCATATTATCTGCATTTTCTCCCTCTTTTCCTTTGTTAAATCTGCCAGTGGTTTGTCAATTTTATTAATCTTTCCAAAAAAACAACTTCTACTTTTGTTGATTTTTTTTATTGTCTTTGTATTTTCTGTTTCATTGATTTCTGCTTGAATCTTTATTATTTCCTTTCTTCTAGTGACTGTAGGATTTTTTGCTGTTCTTTTTCTAATTGTTGGAGATGTTGGTTTAAAGTGTTGATTTTGGGTCTTTCTTCTTTTTTAATGTGTACATTTATTGCTATAAATTAGCCTCTGATCTGATTTTAGTATGTTTTGTTTTCATTGTCATTTGATTCAAGGAATTTTTTTTAATTTCAAATTTTATTTCTTCTACTACACAGTGGTTTTCAAGGAGGGTGTTATTTAGTTTCCATGTGTTTACTCTTTCCCTGTTGATCTTCCTATTGTTGATTTCTAATTTTTACAATACTATGATCTGAAAAGATGCTTTGCAGTATCTCAATGTTTTTACATTTATAGAGGCTTGCTTTGTGGCCTAACATAAGATCTATCCTGGAGAATATTCCATGTGTACTGGAAAAGAATGCATATTGTGCTGTTGTTGGGTGAAGTGCTATGTGTATATAAGGTCAAATAGTTGGATTGTATTGTTTAGTTCTTCAGTGTCTTTGTTGGGTTTCTTTGCAGTTGTTCTATCTTTCATTGTAAGTGGTATATTAAAGTCTCCTAGTATGACTGTGGAGTCATCTGTTTGTCTTTTCAGTTCTGTTAGAGTCTGGTTTATGTATTTTGGGGCTTTTTCATTGGGTACATAGATATTTATTATTGTTGTGTTCTCTGGTTCAATCAATCCTTTAATCATTATATAATGTTCTTCCTTGTTCCTTATGGTGGTTTTTGTCTTAAAGTCAATTTTATCAGAAATTAATATTCCCACTGTTGCTCTTTTATGGTTCCAATTTGCTTGCTGTATCCTTTTCCAACCTTTGTTTTTTAGTCTATTTTTGTCTTTGTCTCTAAGGTGTGTCTCTTGCACGCAGCATATTGATGGATTATGTTTTCTTATCCAGTCTGCAACTCTTCATCTCTTGATGATGCATTTAATCCATTAACATCCAGTGTAATTATTGACAAGTATTAATTTGTTGCTGTCATTTTGTTATGTGTTTTTTCGTCATGTTGCTGATTTCTTTGTTCCATATAATTTTCTATGCAAGTTCATTTTGTTTATGAAATGTGTTATCATGTCCTTCATTGTTGTTTTAGTATTTGCCAAATATTGGTGCTTGTCCTCTGTTTTATTTTGATGTGAAGGTTTATTGTTTTTCTTTGAGGTTACCCTGTGATTTATAACTTTCTTCCCAAATTTAGTACACTCCATTCTATCTTGTAGTTGTCTTGACTTCCCTACCATTTTAGAAGTTAGTTGTGTAACTACACAATTTCTTCCCCCTTTTTGGTTTGTAGTTGTCCTCATTTGTCAAATGATGTCTCTGGTTTCCAGTTTACAATCTTGTAAGCTTATTTACTTTGGATACTTCCATAAATGGGTTGGTTTCTGGGTTATGTCATCATGTGTTTATAGTTGGTTGTTGTTTGCTGTTGTTGGTTCTCTGTCTGAAGGACTCCCTTTAGCATATCTTGTAAGGTTGGTCTGGTTTTAACAAATTCCCTTAATTTCTGCTTATCTGAAAATGTCCCAATTTCACCATCATATTTGAGGGAAAATTTTGCTGGTTATCTAATTCTTGATTGGAAATTTGTATTTTATTTTCAGGGTTTTAGACATACCATCCCATTGTCTTCTCTCCTGCCTAGTTCCTGCTGAGAAATCTGAGCATAGTGTATTGGTTGCCCCTTGTAGGTAACTTTTTGTTTTTCCCATGCTGCTTTCAGGATTCTTTCTTTGTCTCTGGTTTTGGTGAATTTGATGATGATGTGTCTTGGTGGTTTTCTTTTGGTGTCTATCCTGTTTGGGGTTCATTGGACTTTTTGAATGGATATACTCTCATCTTTCATCATACCAGGGAAATTCTCTTTCAACAAATCTTCAATAATTTTCTCTGCAGTTTTATTTGTCTCTTCCTGTTCTAGAATTCCCATTACACATAGATAATGCCTTTTCATGGTACATCACATGAAACTTAGGCTTTCTTCATTTTGTTTTAATATTTTTTTCTGATCGATCCCTTTCCAAAGAAATATTCAGGTACTTGACTTTAATCTCACTAATTCTGTCTTCCATTGATTCAATGCTACTCTTTTGCCCTTTCAATGTGTTATCTATTTCTGAAAATTTTGTATTAATCTGCTGGATTAATCTATCTGTAGATTTTGTATCATTTCTAATTTTTCATTTATTTTGTCATTTTGTTCTTGTATTGTCTTTTGAAATTATTCTAGGGTTTCTTCTGTGTTTTGCTTGATCTGTCTCTCAATCCATTGAAGGTATCTAAATATAGTTCTTTTGAATTCCTTGTCAGGGAGTTCCAATGTTGCTTCTTCCTCAGGGATGTTTTCTATTTCTGTATCCTGATCTCTTGTTTCTCTTGCTTTTTTGTGTGGACTGTGATGCTCTGTTGTCTCTGAGACATTGTGACTTTTTGTGTTTATATTCAATTGGTGATTGTATGTTAGAATGGCTTGCCCACAATTTTCATTTTCTTTGCTTTATTTGTTGTTATCTACATAAGCAGTGTATTGCCCTCCTCTATTCTCTAGTTGGCAGCACTTATACACTTACCACCTGTCTCCTTTCCCATTGTCAGCCTCTTGTATGTCCCTGCCATCCTTGGCAAGTGCAGCCTATTCTTATGTCCTGTTTTCATTCAGGCTTTTCCACTCATTAGTTCCTAATCCACTTCTGTATACTTCCTTTTAGTGCTTAGGGCTCCAAGATTACCTTCTGTAGCTCTGTCAATTGGTTTCTTTTTTCTTTGTCTGCCTATTTGGCCAGCTTCAGTCTCACCTTATTTTGCTTCATTTTTCTCCTATTCTTTTTATATTTCTATTAGCTGATGTTTATTGTCATTAACTAACTCATTTATCCTATACCAAAGAGCTCTGGTAGCACAATGCTTAAGGCATCTGACTGCTGACTAGAAGGTTGATGGTTCAAACCCACCAGCCACCCTGTGGAAGCAAGACTGGGTAATCAACTTACTGCCTCAGAAACCCAATGAGGATGACTATGAGTCGTAATCAACTCAACAGCAGTGTGTTTTTTTTTTTTTTTTTTGGGGGGGGGGGGTACCCTGTACCAAATGTTTAGTACTCACACTTGTGAGTTTTGTAGTTTGTTAACTTTCATCGAGCTTAACCTAAAGTTAAGGAGCTCTGGTGGAGTAATGGTTATGTGTTTGGCTGCTAACTTAAAGGTCATCAGTTCAAATGCAACAACGCAACAGGAGAAAAGACCAGGCAACCTGCTCTAGTAAACACCCCAGTTTATGGAACAGTATGGAGGAGGTCTAGTTTGTCCTATATGGTCACAATGACAATAATTTTAAATTTTACTTGGAACAGTAGATCCTTTTTCAATTGAAACAGTACTTAACATTCTACAAATTATATTCTACAAAAGAAAATGTAATTTTTCTTTTGTAGAATATGATTTGATATCTCAGAGGCTAGAGTGAAGGAGGCCTCAAATAGCCTTACTACAATGTACCCTTTTCACTCCCACAGATAATCACTAACCAGATAATCCTCCTTATCAAACACACCAAAGGCAGTTCCTAAGTGTATCTGAACAGTAGCTTTCAGTTCCCTGCAGCCTATGGAATTAATCAGGCAAGCCAATCACACCCCCCACAGGGAGTGTGTGGAACCCACCTTTTGATACTATAGAGCCTGCCTCTCATGACCCCTCTTGTTCACTCTCTTCCCAAGTGAAAGTCCTCTGTCACTATGCATGGCAGGTAGTGTCATTCTTTCCTAGGCTGTCAGTACATGTGACTAACAACCGGTTGTCCCCTGAAGTGTCAGTGCCAGGTGTCCTGTGTTTTTCCTTCCCAATACCCTAAGGACAGGAATCCTTCCCTCAGGAATGAGTGAATACAGACAATCAAAACAAGCACTTTCTTTCAATGGCATTGAAAATAGTAGTGCAAGGTAAAAAATGTTACCTTGGAGTAGTAATGTGTAAGATATTGTGTCATGAAATAGTGTACAAAAATAGAATTCAAAACATTTAAAAAATCATCTCTCTTTCTTATAAGGGAGCTCTGGTAGCATAGCGTCTAAGTCACTTCACTGCTAACCAGAAGGCTGGCAGTTCAAACCTACCAGCCACTCCTTGGAAGGAAGATAGGGCAATCTACTTCTGTAGTGATACTGCCTTGGAAACCCAATGAGGGGTTGCTATGAGTCAGTTCCAACTGGACAGCACATAACAACAACAACAACATTTCTTATAAAACTCCATAAAGTGCCAGATATCATATTCAGAATATTGGGTGGGATTATCTCCCCCAAAGGATTACACATACATGAGCATGTTAGATGATAGCATTTTCATCATTGTTATTATTCTCAATGTTATTATTGGACTTTTTTTCTGGAAGGGGTTGTTGATCAGTGGCAACCGTACTATGTCACCACAAATAGGAAATCTCCTTGAAAATTTAATCAAGGAACTTATTTAGTGTCTAGATCATTTTTTATTAACACAACTATTGATGTTACATTTCTCCAAAAGATAACATTTTCAGTTTACCAATTTGTCTTTAATGCTTAGTTACTGCTCACTAATATAGTATTGGGAGCTCTGGTGGCATAGTGCCTAAGGCATTTGACTGCTAACCAGATGGCTGGAGGTTGAAACCCACCAGCCCCTCTTGGTAAGGAAGACTGGTAATCTAGTTCCGTAGATATAATGCCTCAGAAACCCAAGGAGGGGTCACTATGAATCGGATCCAATTAGACGGCAGTGAGTTTGGTTTGGTTTTTGGTTCCTTCATTTTCGTACCTTAGCTGAGAACTGGCTCCAGTCTGTTCTCAGAGAGAAACTAAGTCTAATCTCAGATTCCTGTCATGCAAAATTGTCTCTAGGGTCTTGAATGAGCACTTCAGTCATCAGTATATATGCTCCCTGATGTGGTTTCTGGGCCCTAGCTCCCTTGATTCATTTCTTACTTAGAGAAACTAGATGCTTCCTAGTTCCTACTTGATTAATCTTTGACCATGTTATAGGGTGAGGGGGAGGAACTTGTTCCTTCCTTTCTTGCAGTTCTCTGTGCACTTTCAGCTTCCAGGGTAAGGCAGCCCTTTTCAGCTGGAACCTTAGTCATAGTACATACAAAAGATCTATGCCAACCCACTACTATGGAATGAACTGTGATTTTCAGTGACTGCATCCTTTTTAACTACCTGTAAGTTTTTCTCCAAAACCTCTTGTGGTATAAATGCACCATATGGCACTGTCCATGACCACCTTGATAATATTACCCAAACACAATTTCACAATGTCTTTCTGTGGTTGATATAGTTGTTAGTTGACAAGAAGTCATTTCCGTTTTTTGCAGATCCTGGTTAACATTCAGCTCTGTTTGGACAGTCCACTTCTGTTTTATTTTTTTAATTATCATTTTTTTCCAGTCTGTGTAATTTACTTTGTAGATCCATCAATGTCTGGAGAAGTTACATATGCAGATCTAAACTTCCAGTACTCCAGTAAGAGAGAGAATATTCAGGAGTCTGACAATTTGGAGAAAAAAGGTAAGCTTTTGGGTTATGAATGTGGTGTGAAATGGTTATAGCCCTGCATCTTAGGTATTAGTGAATTCACAGGATATTGGTACTTTTTCAGCATGAAGTGTTAATTAAGACTTCCATTTCTACAGAAGTTGCCAAAAGAATCCATGAAAATGGTTATAAAAGCATTTAAAAAAAAAAATAGACACTATCAATCTTTTAAAATTTTCCATTTTTTAATTGGTAGAAACAGTGAAGAGAGGAGAAGGCAGTGTCAGAAGAATTCTCATGTTTTAGATAAGGTTTTTCTTTTACATGATATGTGACATCATTGAAATTCTAACTTTACTATGAATAGAAATTTTACTTCATAAACAGACCTTAAATCCATTTATCAACACCATTCTAAATCTGGAAGAATAACAGCAAAATTCTGTGATAATTTCTTTTTATACAGGTTTTCTTTTTTGAAGAGAAAATTATAAGGCTTTTGTACCATTTTCTGTCTTTATCTCCTTGTTTGTATTTCTCCATTATTGTGTGGTTTATCAGGATGGGCTTACTATTGCTGTTGTTAATGTTAGGTGCTGTCAAGGTGGTTCCAGCTCATGACAACCTTACACACACAGAAACAAACAACACCCAATCCTGAGTCATCTTCATGATAATTGCCAGGCTTGAGCCAATTTTTGCAGCCACTATGTCAATCCATCTTTTTTGAAGGTCTTCCCCCTTTTTTGCTGAACCTCTGCTTTATCAAGCATGATATCCTTCTCCAAGGACTAGTCCATTCTGATAATATGACAGAAGTATGAGAGATGAAATTAGGTTATTTTCACTTTTAAGGAGCATCCTACTGTATTTCCTCCAAGACATAGTTGTTTGTTCTTCTAGCATGATAAATTCAATATTCTTTGCCAACATCACAACTCAAATGTATTGATTCTCTTGCTGTCTTCCTTATTCATTGTCCAACTCCCACATGCATATAAGTCTATTGAAAATACTATGCCTTGGGTCAGGCATTCCTTAGCCTTCCAAGTGACTTCTTTGCTCTTTAGCACTTTGAAGAGGTCTGTTGCAGTAGATATTCCCAACGTAATAGTTGTTTAATTTCTTGACTGCTGCTTCCATGGGAATTAATTGTGGATCTAAGTAAAATGAATCCTTGAAAACTTCATTTTTTTTCTCCATTTATCATCATGTTGCTTATTGGTCCACTTGTGAGGATTTCTGTATATATATATATATATATATATATATAGAGAGAGAGAGAGAGAGAGAGAGAGAGGCATCCCATTATATTCATCCTATCTTTTTCCTAGTAACCCACTTTACATTTTCAAATCAGAACTTCTCCAACACCCTGGATATCCTGAAGCCAAAGTCTTCTTTACTTCTTTACTTCTGTTGTATTTACTCTTTTACCCATCTTAGAGTCTATGTTATGTAGTAAAAAGTGTATATCACCTAATATCTTCCCTTACTTTCTCACTCACTCCTCAATCTACTTTGTTTTTTCCTTGAAAAACTCTAATGTTGGTTAATTTCAAATATGCTCCCACTTCTGCCCCATGTGAACAACTAAATAACGTCAATGAAAAATACATTCTCTCAACCTGTGTCCTGTCTCCTAATGACCTTTCCTCTTCCTTCACTCTGCACCTTTTCTTCTGTTACTAAAGTTTCCACTCTATCATATCTAGCTCACACTCACACCCCTCCTTCTGCATATTATTTACAAAATACTTGCTTGCTTTTATCAAAAGACACCGTGTTCATTTTGCTATGAATTCCAGTCCCTCTGTCTTTCTACATTTGCTAAAACACATTTCTTCCATAATTTTCTTCTTACTCTCCTGTGTCATTAATCTTTCTTATTTTATAGTTGAACATTCCTTCTTAGTGCACTGAAATATTCTACTTCTCCTAACTTAACAAAATATAGTCCTTGATTGTCTACTTATACCTCTCAATCTATTGTTTCATTTCTCTGTTCCCTTTCATAATCAAAAGTGTGGAAAGCATTACCTGTAGTCACTGACTTCCAGTTCCTCACCTCTCATCTTCTTCTCCCCTGACTGATTGAGGTCTGCCCTCATTATTCTGTGAACCATTGCTCTTTTCTAGGTAATTGGTGGCCTCTTTGAGTCATCCCAAGATCATATCTCTGTCTTTTTAATACTGGACTTCCCTGCAGCATTCACCAAGTTAAATAGTCCTTTAAGTACTTTCTTTGCATAGCCTCATGGACACACACCATCTGTTTTTCTGCTATCATTGTATCTGCCATCTCTCAGCCTCCTATTTTGAGTCTTCCCCTTGGATCAAACTCTGTATGTTGGAACACTCCAGGACTCTGTTCTGGGCTACCTTTCCTTGTGTCTCTCAATATACTTTTATAAGTTACTTCATTCAAGTCTTTGTCTTCAAACACAATGTTCTCAAATATCTCCTTATGGCCTTTCTTTGCATCTCCAGAGTAGAAAATTCAAGTATCTATTTGACATTTCCATAGAGATATCTACATTCATTTCCATTTACTAATGGCAAATGCAGAAATAGTAATTTCCCCCATACCTGCTCATTCTCCCCAATTATCTTTCTCTCATTAAATATATAAATAAAAAATCTACCAATGATCAAGTGCTTACTGTGTGCCAGAACTGTTCCCAGTGTATTGTACATTTTAAATCATTTAATTTCCAAAACTTTATCATCTTTCTCTTTATTCTAATGTAGAAACTGAGGAATAAAGTGGTGAAGTAACTCTTCCAAAGACTCACAAATCATGACACAGAACAAGGTTTCAAGCCCAAGTCTCTAGCTCTAGAGATTATCTTGTGCTTTTTATCACCATGTTATACTGCTGACAAAGATTTATATCTTTGTTGTTCACACTTTTCCATATAAAAAATAGTCCCCAAACAATTAATAAGTGTGTGCCATAACTTGTAACTACAAAAGGTATCGGGTTATCATATTCCTTAGGGTTAGTCAATCAGAACACTATCCTCTCTTACATGGTATATTGCAATAGCTTTTGTACTATTTTCCTTGATTTGCATATCGGGGCTCTAAAATCCATTCATCAAATAGAGCCACACATAGAGTCAGATCTTTCTTAACAATAAGTAAATAAATAAAATCAGCTACTTTTTCTCTTTGATTTAACACTTCTGGTGATTAAAAAAAAAAAAATCCAACCTTATTTCTCTGGCTAACAATGCCTACCTCTGTCTGTTGTCTCTCTCTCTCTGAACTCTTCTAATATCTTGCTTTGGCCACAATTCTTTAGTCAGTCTGGACTTTTAGTCTTTCCAAAAAGGGAAAACTTTTCCTCAAATTAGGGTCTTAGAGCTACATGTTATGGCTGTCTATGATATTCTTTTTACTGATTTTCCAAGCTGCTTCCCATTTGTCATAAGCTGTGAACTAGCCACTTTCCACCAGTCACTTCTCGGAAGGAAGGCTGGGCAATCTACTTCAGTAGTGATACTGCCTTGGAAACCCAAGGAGGGGTCACTATGAGTCGGGTCTGACTCCAGGGCATATAACAACAACAACAACAACAAGCCACTTTCTATATTATCTCTTGATTTCAAATCTCTGCATAGTATGTTGTTGTTGTTGTTGTTATGTGCCGTGGAGTCGGCCCCGACTCATAGCGACCCCTCCTTGGGTTTCTGAGGCAGTATCACTAGGGAAGTAGGATTGCCCAACCTTCCTTTGTATAGTGCACCTGAAGATTTTCTTACTTATTTATTTACCTGTCTATTGGCTTGTTTTCTCTCTTAACTAAAATGTAACTTCCACGAGAGCAGGAACTTCTGTGTTTTACCTACTCCTATATTGTTACAGGGAGCTCTGGTAGCATAGTGGCTAAGGCACTTGACTGCTAACCAGAAGGCTGGCAGTTCAAACCCACCAGCTGCTCCTTGGAAGGAAGATGGGGCAATCTACTTCCATAGTGATACTGCCTTGGAAACCCAAGGAGGGGTCACTATGAGTTGGGTCTGACTCGATGGCACATAACAACAACAACAACAATATTGTTAGAATAACCCCTAGAATAGTGTCCATGGTGTAAGAGTCCTAATAAGTAATTTTTGAATAGTTGAATTCATGAATAAATGGAAAAAAATAATTTAAATGAAAGACAGCCCTTAGAATCATCATCCAAACTTTAGACTAGACCTCAAAAGTAGCTTTTTCACTTCCACTTTCCAAAGTATAAAGAAATCTTCACATTTTATTTGAAATTCTCTCTGTATTTTACAATATTATTGTCCCATTAACTGGTTTGAAGGGTATATATAGACGCATAATAAGCATAATTATCATGTGATCATTGAATTATATTTTCTCAGACTTCATTGTTAAGTTTGTTGCTAAAAAGAAAGCAAGCAAAGAAGATAATGTTATTGAGTGAAGCGTGTCCCCATCCCCAAAAAATATGTACTGTCAATCCTAACTTCTATAATAATCCCATTTGAGAATTGGTTGATTTTTTCATGTTAATGAGGCAGGGAGGTATGCTTTTAGTCAATTTTTTACAAGATATAAAAGAGCAGATAAAGATAAGCAAGAAGCAGAGCTGAGGGAAGAGAGATGCCAAACCACAAGAAGATTGTCCAGGAGCAAAAGCTCAGAGACAAGGACATTCCACTGTTAAACTCTCAGGATGGTCTGGAGCATCCATACACAATGGGAATTGTTTTCTTTGTCACCCTACATTTGTTACTCAAAAGAAGACCCACATTTACCTGTTATAAAATAAAAAACAAACCAAACCCACTACCATCCAGTTGATTCTGACTCTTAGTGACTCCTGTTGGGTTTCAGAGGCAGCAAATCTTTAAGGAAATAGATTGCCTTGTCTTCCTTCCACAGAGTGTCTGGTGGGATTGAACCATGAAACTTTTGGTTAGCAGTCAAATGCCTTAGGCATTGTTCCACCAGAACTCCTTGATTTACCTGTTAGCTGATAGCTATTCAGTTTTTGCATATTTGTACCAATAAGATACAATGTACCCAGACTGGTTGTCTTTCTGCCCCTCTTTTTTTTTTTTTAATTCTGCTTTTGCATCTTGTTTCTTTAATCAGCCTACAAGTTTACTGCTTCTCCCATGAGAACTAGTTGCATTCACACTAAATTACTAACATTTTTAATGTACTCTGACTTGTTTTCCTAAAATATTTTTTAATACCTCTGTGTTTTTAACAAATCACATTTATTTTAGAAAAAATCAGTCCTGTTAAGATGTATACCATTTCCAGACATCTGTCAATTTTTCTTTCCACAGCACCCTCTGCTCCATCCCAGATATGGCGTCAAATGGCCTTAGCCCTCACTCTTCTATGTCTTCTACTGTTGATTGGATTGGGAATCTTAGGAAACATATGTATGTATTACATCTGCAACCAGAAAGCCACGAATTATACAAACAAAATTTTCTTTTTGTTTTGAGACCTTGGAATTCCTATAAGTGATATGTCCCAAATGGGCACTTAAAACATAGTCCTTAGAACATAGGATTTATTTTTTTTCCGTCATTCCTTCAGAGAATTGCTTCTCTACTTCTTTAATTTTCTCAATACAATTTCTGCAAAAGAGGAAGTGGTGGTTCTATTGAGGAATAAAAATATTTGATTAACCTCCCCCACCTTTTTTTTTTTTTTAATTTGATCTGAAGATTATAGAACCTCAAAGACAGAAATGGAAAAATTGAACAAGTTGCAAAATATCAAAGAAGATCTTCAGAGAAACATTTCTCTACAACACATGAGCATCATGAATATTTCCAAGGATCGCATGACTCTTGCCATCACACTGCAAAACATGGCCACTGAGTTATGTCGTGAGCTTATAAAAAGTGAAAAAGGTAGTCTTACATTCCTCTCTGAGTTAATAGACAATGAACTAAACCTTAGAGTCTGTTGTGAATCATTGCATCAATAGCTAGAGGGCTTTCCCAATGGATCTATTGTTTGAGCAAGGAAATTAAATATGATTGACAAAAGACTCATGGATATTACCACGCAGTTAGAAGAAAAACAGAAAAAGGAATAGTAACTCTATGTTCCCAAATAAACATTGGTGACTATTACTCAATAAAACATTAGACATTATGGGTGAGACCAATCCTATTATTTTAATAATATTCAGTTTCTCTAACTGGACGTCTGCTACTGTTATTCTGGGGCACTGAAGTCAGTAGTGGAGCCCTGGGGACCAGTGGTTAAGCAATTGGTAGCTAACCAATTGGTGCAAGTTCAAACCCATCAGCTACTCGGAGGGTGAAATGTGGCAGTCTGCTTCTGTAAAGATTTATAGACTGGGAAATCCCATGAAGCAGTTCTACCCTGTCCGATAGGCTCAATATGAATAGGACTCAACTCCAATGAAATGGGTTTACTTTGGAGGTCAATAAAAAATAGGGCTGAAAGGACATCAATTTACAGGTGACCTAGTTCCTAAATTTTAATTAGTGATTTATGAGAAAGATAATCAATAGTTAATAAATAAATGAAGTTAGAGATCACATTTGTCTTTGGGGAAGTTGACCTTATGAGCTACTTGAGCTCCTGAAATATCCAGAAAGTCCGAGAGCTAGAGCTGCTCTCATTGGAGAAGGCAGGGGGATGCAGGTATTTGGAGTTGATTCTCATCACACAGAATCCTTCTTGTGATTAGATTTTTTTTTTTTTTCTTTTTGCCAGAATGGGATACAAAAAAATGAAAAAAGGAGTTGGGAAAATTAATTTTTTTTTATTCTGAAAATGTTTCATTATTCTAAAGTGGAAAAGAAGAGCTAATAGACTGGAATCCACGTGCTTAACTTAAAATGTGTTGGTCAAGTTATGTGTTGTAACATTATGGTGATAAGTAACCAGTTGCTGTCGAGTTGATTCAACCTGTGGTGACACAATCTGTGAGAAAACAGAATTATTCTCTGTCGGATTTTTAATGGCTCATTTTTTGGATGTAGATCACTGGGCCTATTTTCCAAGGTTCTTCTGAGTCAACTTGAACCTCTAACCTCTCTGTTAGCAGCTAAGCACATTATCATTCTCACCAACCAATGGTTCCTTGATACAAGATAGGGATCCAGAGTATAGGGTTCATTTTCTTCTTTTTTGGTATGAAATGAAGGAATACATGCAAATTTGGGCAATTTAACATAGAAATGAGGGGGAATTATAAGAATGATGTAGAATAAAAATACATATGAACTATCACTATGTTCTTCTTCTAGAGCACAAATGTAAACCTTGCCCAGAGAAATGGATGTGGCATGAAAACACCTGTTATGGCTTATCTGATGATACAGAAACATGGCAAAACAGTGGAAGGATGTGTTCTGCTCAGAATGCCAGCCTATTGAAGATTAAGTCCAAAAGTGTTTTGGTAAGGTCCCATGGCTCTCTGCCTTTGAGAGAGGAAATCTCTTTTCATCAAAGAATAGCGCACAGTGGAACATTTGAGAGGAGAGATATATTATCCCAGACATAATTCTGCCTTATTTTGGTTAAGGCAAGAAGTAAGTTATCTTTGGTAATTATAGCCAAGAAAAGTCATATAAATCTTTAGTTTGGGACCTTGGGATCAACAAAGTCTTAGGAACACATGGGTAGGGGTAGATATAGAGCATCCAGAATGCTCAGGTGAGAAGATTTCCAAAATGAAACTCTGAATGAAATCTCAGAATATTGCTTCTGAACTTATATCAAAAAAGAGTGAATCTGGATAGTATTCCCTAGGGTTACTAATTCCATAAAATCTACACAACAGAAGATTCTTTGTCTTCACTATTTCAGGGTTTGTGTGTGTGTGTGTGTGTGTGTGTGTTTTAAATTAAGAGAAAAAGCCCAGGATATCAGTATGGTTTGCATAAAACATGTTATTTGCCACCGAGTTGGCTCTGACTCGTGGTGCTCTTGCGTATAACATAATGAAAGGGTCCTGGTCCTGCACCATCTTCATGATCACTGATACAACTGAGTCCATTCTTATGACTACTGTTTCAATTTGTTTCATTGTTTGTTTTCTTTATTTTCACTGAGCCCTTATTTACTAAACATGATCAAACTCAGAAGAAATGCATTCACAGTGCTCCTTAAAAATGGGAATGGCAAGACTTCAGTTTGCTTACTGTATACATATCATCAGGAACATCCAATCATTTGAGTAGGTCATAAAAATATTCACAAATAATACAATTGAGGTAAGATTAAAAAAAAAAATAAACACTGCCATAGTGTCGATTCCGACTCATAGCGACCCCCTTTGGGTTTCTGAGGCTGTAAATCTTTATGGAAGCAGATTGCCCAGTCTTCCTTCTACAAAATTGTTGGTGGGTTTGAACCACTGACCTTGTGATTAGCAGTCAAATGCCTTAGGCACTACACCACCAGACAAGATGGCAGAGTCAAATGCCAAGCATATGTATTGCACTGAGTCTTTGGGTCCCAGGAAAACTGAGTTATCTGGTAAAACAAAAACCAAACCAACTGCCATCAAGTCAATTCTGATTTATAGTGACCACCACTGAGTTTCTGAGGCAGTAAATCTTTAAGGAAATAGATAGCCTCATCTTTCTCATGCAGAGTGGCTGGTGGGTTTGAACACCAACTTTCTGGCTATCAGTCAAATGCCTTAGGCACTGTGCCACCAGAGCTCCTGAGTTCTCTGGTAGCTTTATTAATTTTTTATTTCATATTTTTCTTATATCTGGATAATCTCTCCAAACTTTACTTATTACTTTTTATAGTGTCTCAGAAAACACCTAGTCATTCTTTAAGCAAATGTACATTTTTCTAAGTCTTTGCTTCTATACTATGAGAATGTTTGCCAATCTTTATATAAGAGCAAGAAATTAATCTACCATCTCTTCCTCTCCTGATCATTCTCAAAAGACATATTCAAAGTGGCTTATTTATTTATTTTAAAAAGAAAGAATGGAATTAACAAAAAATGTTATTCAACTATAAAATTCCAGAATCATTCTGAATTTTATTATTACAACCACTCTCATCTCATCCTATTCTTTTTATTATCTCTACTAACTTATGTTTACCCTCATTAATTCCTTTGCCCTCAACCGGATAATTAGTATTCAAACATGTGAGTCTTGTAGTTTGTGATCTTTCATTGATCCTTACTTAATGTTAAGGAACCCTGATGGAGTAGTGGTTAAAAGTGCTTGGCTGTCAACTAAAAGGTCAGCAACTCAAACCCAGCAACTCCACAGGAGAAAAGTCCAGGCATTCTGCTGCAGTTTATGAAACAGTATGGAGGAGGTCTAGGCTGTCCTATAGGGTCACAACAATAAACTATACTTGGAATGGTAGATCCTTTTTTCAATTAATACAGTGCTTAACCTACAAATTATATTCTACAAAAGAAAATGTTAAGTAAGTAGTACTGAGAAGTAAACTGTAAAATTAATATTCAATATTATGTGCTGCCTTGATATTTTGCAGGGTTATAGTGAAGGGGAGACTCAAATGGCCTTACTACAAGTTCTCTCCTCACAGTCACAGATAATGTCCACTAGCCAAATGATTCTCCTTATCAAACACATCAAAGGCATTTTCTGAGTATACCTGAATAGAAGCTTTCAGTACCATGCAGCCTGTGGAATTATTCAAGAAAGCCAATCACACCCTCCCACAGGAACCGAGTGGAATCCACCCTCCTGACACTGTAGAGCCTGCCTCCCAAGACCCCTGCTTGTTCACTCTCTTCCCAAGTGCAAATCCCCTGTCACTATGAATGGCAGGCAGTGTCATTCTCTCCTGGGCTGTCAGTACATGTGACTAACAGTCTGTTGCCCCTGAAGTGTCAGTGCCAGGTGTCCTGTGTTTCTCCTTCCCAATACCCTAAGGACAGGAATCCTTCCCTCAGGAATGAGTGAATACAGACAATCAAAACAAGCACTTTCTTTAATGGCATTGAAAATAGTAGTGCAAGGTAAAAAATGTTACCTTGAAATAGTAATGTGTAAGATATTATGTCATGAAATAGTGTGCAGAAGTAGAGTTTAAAAAATTAAAAAAGTCATCTCTATTTCTTATAGAACTTTGTAAAATCCCAGCTACCATATTTAGAATATTGGGTGGGATTATCTCCCCAAAAGAAAGCATACTATAAGAACTTAGATGACAGCATTTTCTCTACAGACTGGTAAGTCTCATACTCTTATAGAATTTTTGTAGTTGGGTTGAGTAGAGGTACTTTCCTCTGGAGCATTGTAGATTCCAATTCAAAACAGTTTCAATTGAAATTGCATGATTAAAGACAGCATTTCTTCAGGTATCTCTGATGTGTTTAAAATTCAGTAAATTGTAACAAATGTTTCATCATTATTTTGATAAATGCTAACTATAGTAAGCACTTAAAGGGAATTTTGGTGAATGATGTTTTTGTTATCAAAAATTATAGAGATGAACAAAATTCACTGGACTCTAACACACACCAGAAATTGTGCTAAGTGATACAGTTGTAAACACAGTGAAAGACTGATTTTTCTCTTCAGTTACTTGGTTAACATTGGTAATTTATTATGTGCAGCATGTTCAGACTAATTATACAGTTATAGAGATAAAAAGAATTAATGTGAAAAATGCTTTAGTAAGATATATAGACTATCTGAAAACATTTTAACATTGATGTTTGTGTTTTAACTGATATTTGAAATTGGCAATTTTGAATGAAAAATGTAGACAATCTAGAACATTTCAAGTCGAGAGAATAAAGTGACTCTAGTGTGGTATTTGGCATTCATGGGATGTATAAAATATTATGTTGTATATTAAGGAACATGATTATGAATATACCATTATTAGTGGATTTTTATATTTTGTTTGTCAAGCTTCTAATGGGGGTGGGGGAAACTTCAAGGCCTTACCTAAAAATGTCACTAAAAGTTCATTTTATAACATTCAACTTTTGGGAAACAATATAGTCAGACTGAAGTAAAAATAAAACAGAGGTCCAAACTGCTGAGTACTGTTTGGAACCCAAGAGTTAAAACATATCTGTTAGTTGGGGACACATAAAGCAGAAGGGAATTCAGGGGACCTGTGTAGGGGTGCTGCCACACTAAATTTTAACACTCAGATTCCTGCATTCTCACAAGAGTGGGCCAGAAAGCAAAGTCAAATTTAGTGGTTTTGGTTTTTACTTCATATAGAAATAGTGGGGTTAATATTTGGGTCAGAATGATAAGCTGGCACTACCTTTAGTGGTTGGTAATGAGAAAATGGAATGATATTAAGATATGTAAATATGCAGGGAGGAAGGATATACAAAGGTATTATTTGGAGTGAAGAACTAGAGGTAAAGATAGGTCTAGACTAGAGGAGAGATGGGTCTTGTTTTGAGAAACTAAAATAGATGTGTGCTTATTTGTAATTATTGCAAATGGGAAGATACTTTTTATAGACTAGAGAACACAGAAGATAATTGAAATTGTTGTTGTTGTTATATGCCGTCAAGTGGGACCCGACTCATAGCGACACCTCCTTGGGTTTCTTAGGCAGTATCACTACGGAAGTAGGATTGCCCAACCTTCCTTCTGAGAAGTGGCTGGTGGGTACCGAAAAGTAATGATGAAATTAACAAAAAAACCAGTTGTCATCCAGTTGATTACAACTCATGGACACCTTGGCTGTGAAAACAGTTAATGAGCTTTACCACTACCCAAAAGCTTGCAGGTTTGACTCTGCACAGAGTTTTCTCAGTAGAGCAGCCTGATGCTTCCAAAAATTTAATCATTGTAACTATGAAGCTGACACATGTGGGTCAATATGAGTTGGAACTGATTGAGGGAAAAATTTTGCTCTTAAATAATGAGTTAGGAAGATGGATGAAGAACAAAAAATAGAAAAAGAAAACTGAAGAAAGCTAAACATGGTAAACATGGAGTATGATGAAAGAATATGTATAGATATGTGTATGTGTATAGATAAGTATATATATGTGTGCATAAATATATAGCTCTCTTGGTGACCCAAATGGTTAAATGTTCAACTACTAGATGAAAGTTTGTCTATTTGAACTCACTCAATGGCACCTCAGCAGACAGGATTGGAGATCTGCTTCCTAAAAGTCATAGTCTGGAAAACCCTATGGAATAGTTCTAGTCTGTACACATGGGGGTGTTATCAGTCAGAAGTAACTTGATGGTAACTAACCAGAACAGTAAACAAATACACATATATATGTACATACACACTTTATTGACCATAGAATAGTGTAAATATAACTTCTAAATGCACTAAGACACCAAAAAGTTTGACTCCTTTTATTGTGACAATCACTTTATTGTAATGGTGAAGAACCAAATCCATAAAATATGTGAAGTGTATATAAAGATATGGGAGCTCTGGTAGCATGGTGCCTAAGGCACGTGACTGCTAACCAGAAGGCTGGCGGTTCAAACCCACCAGCCACTCCTCGGAAGGAAGATGGGGCAATCTACTTCCATAGTGATACTGCCTTGGAAACCCAAGGAGGGGTCGCTATGAGTCGGGTCTGACTCGATGGCACACAACAACAACAACAACAACAACAATACAAAGATATACACCTATCTACCCAGAGATATTCCCACTTTTCTGCTAATATATATGTATTTATTACCATAATCTTACAATTCCTTTGATCTATAAGCTATTTCTTTCTAGATCATCTTATACCTGACCCCATGAAGCATTGTGAGATTTGACCCTAGTAATCTGCCTAGTAGCAATTAGTAGTGATTGTTCTGGGTCTGGTAAGGAATCCATTCCTGGTGATGTTAATAGACATTTCAAGCAAAGGAAGGCCAGTCTGCTGAGACACAGTAGCTCAAGCTATTTCCACTGGAAAGGGGAATTTAGAGTGACTTGGACTTTTAAGATGGTCATTTTCATCTAAACTCAGCCCATTTCAAGTTCATAATCACATTATTTCCAATAAATGCCCTATCACATGAAAAACTTGGCAAGACAATGACTTCAATTGACATTATAATTAAGCAACCCACACTGTTACATTTTTCATTTGATTATCATGAATAAAAACTTGCTTGCAAGCTTTTTAGGACAACCTTGGAAATTCACTAATTTTTAGGCCATGACTTAAGTGAAGTAAAATCTTGAGCTTGTCATTGTCTTTCTGTAATCATTCCCATACCATAGTCCATATAGTCTTCATTTCTACCTTAAGAATTAAGTGCAGCATGACTTGGGCTCTTTGGGCATGTGCTTCACTTGGTACTTCATTACAGTTAACAGGAGCCCATACCTTGATTAATGGTGATGCCTATATGTGTCATGGATCATTAGCATCTCATTTCCCATTGACAAAGAGCTCAGCACTGTGCTGAAGCTAAAGACATGAGCAAACTAATCACAAAATCACTTGTTGAGGTGTTTGCCTCCACAGGCCACTTGTGTAGCACTTGTATCACTCAAGGTTAATTTAGGAAATGAAACAACCACCAGCAATTTGAACAGAGTAAATTTAATATAAAGCATGACTAACTGTAAAATGAAATTAAGTAAGAGTGGCATTGAAATAACAAAAGGAGGGAGCAGCTACTGCCTCTAGAGCTGAAATCCATGAGAGATGAAGGTCCAGGACCAGTTCCCAAAAAAGTAGTTGGAATTCAGGAGACAGCCCCACCCAAGACTGAATTTATGACTTTATTGGAAATAACAGGTTTGGGGCCTACCAGAGGGCAGAGAAGATCTCAGACTTGCCAGAGGCTGACTAACAGGAAACCTCCTGCTTAGGTGCTGCTGAAACTGTTCACGAATCTATCCACTGGAACGTTTGCAAAAGTCATTTTTAAGGGCTCTGGTGGGTTGCTAGTGAAACTCATTGGGAAATCACCGGCTGCAGTTTTGGATTAGTTTGCTGGGAAGTCACTCATTAGATTCCAACCACACTGGTGAAGCCCTTCAACTCAGCGGATGCCCCCTGGAGTTTTAGCAAAATTCACAGGGCAGCTGTCTAAGGAAGTGTGGACAAACTTTTCAGGAGAGTGTGTGGCACTGTGTCTCCCACATACTGCTCACAAATCATTTACTTGGAAGTCACCCTGTCATAGGGGCAAAGAAGTGTCAAAACCAGGAGTTCCCTTCTTTTTGCAGTATCCCTGAAACTCCCTATAATAACAAAGGATAAGGAGAAATATTTACAGAATCCTCCTCTAGGGTCATCGGGGTAAGAAACTGGGTGAATTTGGAACTGAAGAGCAACCAACTGATAACTAGCATATGATGTACTTAATTATTAAAATTCCTAAATATATTTAAATTTTCCTTATGTGTTTTTCATTAAATTTGAGTTACTTAAAATGTATATGTTTTGCATTCAAGTATATGGGGAATTTTCACATCTCTCTGTTCCATTATTCTCAAAATAAATTAGCTTTTAGTTTTAGATTATTGTCTGAAAAGTACATATTATTTTATATCTTTTGAGAATTAAAGTTTTGCCCAGTGCATTTATAAAAAAAAAATTGTAAAATTTTTGTTGTGATTTGGGTGAAAGTTTACAGAGCAAATTCATTTTCCATACAACAGCTCACACACACTTTGTCTCATAACATTGATTACAATCTCCTACAGTGCAACAGCTCTATAAGAGCTTCCTCCCCATAGCCACTTCCTCCCCATAGCCACCTCCCTGTGTCCTTCCCTCCCATGCACTCCTGCCCCTCCCTGAGCTGTCTCCCTGTGCATACACAGCCCTTCTATTCTCCCATGATCTCTCCAAGGAGTGTATCAACCAAATGTAAATGTTCAGCTCATATGCCTGTCTTTTGTTTGGCTGGAAGTCACAGGAGTGGGTTCAATTCCCGACCCAAAGGGCAGCTAGGGTCCATAGTTTCAGAGGTTCCACCAGGCTGTATCAGACCAGCAAACTGGTCCCTGTTTTTTTTTTTTTAATGATTTCAAGTTTTGTTCCACATTATTTCTCCATTCTATCCAGGATCTCCTACATAGATCCCCCTCTGAATGATTGACAGTGTAGCTGGACACCACCTGGCTCTTCTGGTCTTGTAGTCAGATAGGCTGAGGATTGCATGGTGTACCAGTCCTTGGACTAATTGTTTCCATGCCTCTTTGGTTTTCTTCATTTTTCTTTGCTCTGGACCAGGAGAGACCCATTATTGCATCTAAGAGGCCACTTGCAAGCTTTTAAGATCCCAGTTGCTACTCACCACAGTAGGATGTGGAACGATGTTTTTGTGTAGTATGGTATGCCAATTGAGCATGATGTCCCCTGAGACCATGGTCCTGAGCCCACAGGTCCAACTACCATTTAGAAAATATTTAAGTATCTTGGTTGCCTGTGTAAATGTGTACTCTTTAATACTAAATGCAAAATTTGTATAAGTTGATTAGATCAATCTTATTAATTATGTAGTTTAAATCTTTTTTCTTTCCTGCTTGATCACTGTCCTGAAAATATATTGAAATCTTATTAAGTGTGTACACATTTATCTTTATTTACATTTTCTTTTCTTTGGTTCTTTTTCTTTTAATATTTATTTTCTTTGATGTTCATTTTAGTTAGACATATCTTTTGAGCTCATATTGGAAGTGTGAATTGCCTAAGTATTTTTTCATTGAACATAATGACTCTGCTCAAAAATAGCAAAACATCTCCCTAGCACTCCATGAATCACAATATATGCCATATCTGTTATTTTGTTTGTGTTTTGGGGGGGATGAACTAGACTTCATTTCTCTTCAGCTAATAAGGATACTAGCAGTATGGCTGTTGGCCATGCATAATTTTTTCTTTTTTCTCCATATTACTACATGGCTAGTTGAGATAATGTAAAATAGTCTTCATTTTCCTCACAAAGCACCTAATCTCAAGCAGGTCTACAGGATTCTCTGAATGCAGTCCACTGATCGCAGCCCAGCTGTATCAAAGAAAGTGATCTTTGTTTACTTCCCAGAGTATGCTATCTTCTTGGATAAAATTTGTACTCAGATCTATCTATGGTCTCTTCACAAAGCCATCCTGCCTTTACATCTCCCCTTCACTTGGTCCAATTTTCACAGCACTTGTGATGTGTTCCTGGGTTATAAGTATTTCTGTATATGACATATAATGTATTATTCTCAATGTTATTATTGGACTTTTTTCTGGAAGGGGTTGGTGATCAGTGGTACTATGTCACCAAAAATAGGAAATCTCCCTCTTGAAAATTTCATTGAGGAACTTATTAATGTCTTGATTGTTTTTTATTAACACAAATATTGATGTTACATTTTCAATTTACAAGTTTGTCTTTAATGCATAGTTCCTGATCACTAATATAGTATTACCAATAACCAGCTCTCATCAAATTGATTCTGACTCATGGATCTTGAACATATCCCTCCTGAATTTAGAGATCATCTAAAGAATAGATTTGATGCATTGAACACCAATGACCGAAAGCCAGATGAATTATGGGAAGATATCAAGAACATTATCCATGAAGAAAGCAAGAGATCACTAAAAAGACAAGAAAAGAAGAGAAGACCAAAGTGGATGACAGAAGAGACTCTGAACCTTGCCCTTGAGTGGAGAATCGCTAAAGCAAATGGAAGAAATGAAAAGGTAAAAAAGCTGAACAGAAGATTTCAAAGAGCAGCTCGAGTAGACAAAGCCAGTTACTATAATGAAATGTGCAAAGACCTGGAGTCTGAAAGCCAAAAAGGAAGAACACACTCAGCATTTCTCAAACTGAAAGAACTGAAGAAAAAATTGAAGCCTCAAGTTGCAATATTGAGAGATTCTATGGGCAAAATATTGAATGATGCAGGAAACATCAAGAGAAGATGGCAGGAATACACAGAGTCACTGTACCAAAAAGAACTGATCGATCTTCATCCATTTCAGGAAGTGGCATATGATCTAGAACCAATGGTAATGAAGGAAGAAGTCAAAGCTGCAATGAAAGAACTGGCAAAGAACAAGGCTCCGGGAATTGATGGCATACCAATTGAGATATTTCAACAAACAGATGTCCCATTGGAGGCACTCACTCAGTTATGCCAAGAGATTTGGAGGACAGCTAACTGGCCAATTGACTGGAAGAGATCCATATTTGTGCCCATTCCAAAGAAAGGTGATCCCACAGAATGCAGAAATTACAGAAAATATCATTAATATCACATGCAAGTAAGATCTTACTGAAGATAATTCAGAAACGTTTGCAGCAGTATATTGACAGAGAACTTCCAGAAGTTCAAGCCGGATTCAGAAGAGGACTTGGAACAAGATATCATAGCTGTTGTCAGATGGATCTTGGCTCAAGGCAGGGAATACCAGAAATATGTTTACTTTGTTTTATTGACTATGCAAAGGCATTTGATTGTGTGGATCATGACAAATTATGGATAACATTGAGAAGAATGGGAATCCCCGAGCACTTGATTGTACTCATGAGGAATCTGTACCTTGACCAGGAGGCTGTCATTCGAACAGAACAAGGGGACACTACATGGTTTAAAATCAAGAAGGGAGTGCGTCAGGGTTGTATTCTTTCTCCACACTTATTCAATCTATATGCTGAGCAAATAATCCGAGAAGCTGGACTATATGAAGAAAAACATGGTATCAGGATTGGAGGAAGAATCATTAACAACCTGAGATATGCAGACGATACAACTTTGCTTGCTGAAAGTGAGGATGACTTAAGGCACCTACTGATGAAGGTTGAAGAATAGTCTGCAGTATGGATTACATCTCAACATAAAGAAAACAAAAATCCTCACAACTGGACCAATGAGCAGCATCACAATAAATGGAGAGAAGTTTGAGGTTGTCAAAGAATTCACGTTGCTTGGTTCTACAATCGATGCCAACGGAAGCAGCAGTCAGGACATTAGACGTCATGTAACATTGGGAAAGTCAACTGCGAAGGAACTGTTTCAAGTGCTGACTAGCAAGGATGTCTCCTTGAGGACTAAGGTGCGCCTGACACAAGCCATGATATTTCCAATCGCCTGGTATGCATGTGAGAGCTGGACAATGAATAAGGAAGACCGAAGAAGAGTTGATGCTTTTGAGTTGTGGTGCTGGAGAAGAATGCTGAAAGTACCATGGACTGCTAAAAGAACTAACAGATCTGTCCTGGAGGAAGTGCAGCCAGAATGCTCCTTGGAAGCAAGAATGGCCAGACTTCATCTCACCTATTTTGGTCATGTTGTAAGAAGGGACCATTCCCTGGAGAAGGATGTCATGCTTGGTAGGGTGGAGGGTCGATGAAAGAGGGGGAGGCCTTCAAGGAGATGGATTGATATGGTGGCTGCGATGATGGGCTCAAGTATAGCAGGGATTGTGGGGCTGGCGCGGGATTGGGCAGTGTTTCATTCTGCTGTGCATGGGGTCGCTATGAGTCGGAAACGACTTGACGGCACTTAACAACAACATGGAAACCTTTAGTTTAGTATAAACGTGCTCAATAGGATTTTCTACGGCTCATTTTCTGGCCATAGATCACCAGACCTTTCTTTTAAGGAGCCTCTGTGTGGGTTTGAACCACTAGCCTTTAGGTTAGTCACCAACCATTTAACCATTTGCAACTGTTATTTAAAATTCAGAGTAAAATCTCTGAGAATGACTGGAAGGAAATATCACTTGGAGATCTTAGGCAATAGTACTATTCTAAATCACATTAGATTAGGGGATGTTGTTGTTGTTGTTATGTGCCATGGAGTCACTCCGACTCACAGTGACCCTTCCTTAGGTTGCTGAGGCAGTATCACTATGGAAGTAGATTGCCCCATCTTCCTTCTGAGGAGTGGTTGGTGGCTTTGAACTGCCAGCCTTCTGGTTAGCAGTCAAGTGCCTTAGGCACTACACTACCAGAGCTCCCAGATTAGGGGATAGGTAAATTAATTCTGGAAAGAAGGAACAGGAATTAATGCAGACATGAGAATGTGGAGAAAACCAAAGAAATAAGGCAGTGTTTGACATTACATATTCATTGATTGAAACAAGTAGCTTGGACATCCTTGATACTCTGTATATTAATTCAAATTTGCTGTAGAATTCAGATATAAGGAGAAATGATGTCATATAGGAGAAATAAGTTGTGACTGTGTTTCAAATGTCTTTTGCCAAGTATAATTCTTTATTTTCTCTTTCAGGTATACAGGAAACACAGAACACTTAAATGATGGGATGTATTGTGGATATATACTCCAAACATATGTTTATTATAGGTACTGTACTGAAAAAAGACGATTCGTGTGTGAGAAATTAGCTAATTCAGTGAAGATTGAAAGTACATTAATGGTTAAAGTTCCACAAGGAAGAAGATAGTTAGGGCAATTATTTTTATAGCCTACAGTTGAAGGCAAATTTAGAGAATAGTTATCTCTTGGGACACAGAAATGGAACAAAGATGTTGTAAGACTAAATTTCTGTCTTTTTCTTAATATTTACTTCTTCAAACATTCTTTTTTCTCTTCATTTGCTGAGTGAGATGAACCTCAGTTTGTACCTTATGCTGCAGGCATATGACACTGACTGTTTCAGCTGCTTTTCCTAAAAGAAACAAGATAAATACCAACCTTTTTGAAAATCAAAGAAAATTAAATCCGGGAATATATGTGTGTGTGTATTTATTTATCTGTGTGTGTGTGTGTGTATGTATATAAAAGAAAATAAGAAGATACTAGGATGAACTGGGTACATAGAGATACCACATTGATTTAATATTTTGATCAGGATAAAGAGTGGAAAAGAGAAAAGAAAAGACATGAACATTTCAGGAGATGTCAAAGCACGGATGAAATTCAACACCCAATCATAATAAAACTTCTCAGTAAACTAGAATCAGAAGATTAATCTAATGAAGTATATTGATCTAAAAACAAACAAACAAAAACAGGAAGACTCAAGAACAACTAAAACAAGAATAAAAACAACAAGACTCTTAATGGGAACATCATACAACTGATAAAACAGCTGAAGTTTTTTCTCAACTGAATCAGAGATTTCTGTTGCTTGGACACATGGACCCAAACAATGACTGCTTTGCTAAAATTGATAGACAGACTTGGAAATCAGTAGGATGTTGTTGTAAAATTTATTAAACACCAAACAATAGAATCCATATCAATTAATGCAGAAAAAGTATTTGATAATATTTAACACGGATTTGGAAGGAAGATGAGGCAATCTACTTCCGTAGTGATACTGCCTCAGAAACCCAAGGAGGGGTCGCTATGAGTTGGTTCTGACTCGACGGCACATAACAACAACAACATGGATTCATGATAAAAACTCTCAGAAACCTGGAAATAGAGAATGTTTGCTAAAGGATTAACCTTCTTCAAAGAAAGTTTTGACCCTTTGTTCTAGTCTCTTGGGAGATAAACTCGAAGCCCTAGGATTCCTCTGCCTGATAGTTCTAACATCACAGCACATATAATTTCTTATACCAGTATGATGCTTGCTTGGGGCTTTAAGCCACACAATATCAACCTGGCCTCAAGAGAGGCTGGAGAATACCTTTAGTCACAAGGGTGGTCTACCATGTTCTTGTGGCCAGTCCCCAATAAAACTCTGGGCATGAAAATTCTGGTGACCTTCCCTGGTGGTAATATCCCATGCATATCATCACATGTAGTTATTGGGAAATATAAATGCTCCCTGCACAACTCCACCGGGAGAAGAAAACTGGAAGCTCTGCATATGGCCTCTCATGAATCATGAGCTATGAACATCTTCCCTTTGCTATTTTAAATCTGTATCCTATTGCTGAAATAAACCATAACCGGGAGTATATAAGTTTTTCTGAGTTCTGTGAGGCCTTGCATATTTTTTGACTAAAAATTAGTCAAGAACTTGACTTCCTGGCACCTCCAACTTGATATAGAACATCTATGAAAGACCTATGTTATGTGCCATCGAGTCAGCCCCGACTCACAGTGACCCCTCCTTGGATTTCCGAGGCAGAATCACTACCGAAGTAGATTGCCCAACCTTCCTTCTGAGGAGTGGCTGGTGGGTTTGAACCACCGGCCATCTGGTTAGCAGTCAAATGCCTTAGGCACTATGCTACCAGAGCTCCTATGAAAGATCTATAGTTAACAGTATATATTATTGTTCTACTTAGATGCCATCAAGTCGGTTCCTATTCATAAAGATCCAATGTACAACAGAATAAAGCACTGCCCAATCCTGCACCGTACACATGATGGCTGCTATACTTGAGAACATCATGGTACCCATATGTCCGTCCATCTCGTTGAGTGTCTTCCCCTTTTTTGCTGACCCTGTACTTTATACTAAGTATGATACCCAACTCTTGGAACTGGTTCCTTCTAATCGTGTGACAACAGACAAAACACAGTGTCTGGCAATTCTCACTTCCAAGGAGCATTCTGGTTGTACCTCTTCCAAGACAGATTTGCTCATTCTCTGGCAGTCCATGGTATTTTCAATATTCTTTGCTAATACTACAATTCAGTGTCAATTCTTCTTCAGTCTTCCTTATGCATTGTACAACTTTTATGTGCCTGTGCAGCTATTGAAAATACCATGGCTTGGTTCAGGTGCACCTTAGCCTTCAAAGTGATATTTTTTTGTTCTTTTATTCTTTACCAAGGTTTTTTGCAGAAGATTTGACCAGTGCAATAGCTCGTTTGTTTTCTTGGCTGCTGGTTCAGTAGATGTTGATTGTGGAACCAAGTAAAATGAAATTCTTTACAACTTCAACTTTTTCTCCATTTTTCAAGATTTTGCTTATTGATCCAGTTGTGAGCATTTGAGTGCCTTTTTTTTTAATGTTGAAGTATAAACCAGAGTGAAAACTATAATCTTTAATCTTTACCAGTAAGTACTTCAAGTCTTCTTCACTTTCAGTAAGCAAGATTGTATCATCTACATATCTCAGGTTGTTAATGAATCTTCCTTCAATCTTGATGTCATGTTCTTCTTCATATAGTCTGTCTTCTCAGATTATTTGCTCAGCATGCAGATTGAATAAGTATGGTGAAAGGATATGAACCTGATGTATGTCTTTTCTGATTTTAATCAATGTGGTGTACTTTTGTTCTATTCAAATGACTGCCTGTGTCAATCTATCTCATTGATAGTCTTCCCTTTCTTCACTGACTCTTTACCAAGCATGATATCCTTCTCCTGAGAATTGTCCCTTCTGACAACATGACCAAGGTAGATAGGATGAAGTCTGGCCATTCTCACTTCTAAGGAGCAGCTGTACGTGGTCCAGCTGTATTTTTTCCAGGATAGATATGTTCATTCTTCTGGCAGTCTGTAGTATTTTCAGTATCCTTTGACAACACCACCATTCAAAGGCATTAATTCTTCTGAGGTCTTCCTTCTTCATTGCTTAGCTTTCACATGCATATGAGGTGATTGAAAATACCATGGCTCCAGTTAGGAACAGCTTATTCATCAAAATGACATCTTTGCTCTTAAATACGTTCAAGAGTTCTTTTGCAGCAGTGCAATAAGACTTCTGATTTTTTGACTGCTCCTTCCGTGGGTGTTGATTGTGGATCCAAGTAAAATAAAATCTTTGACAACTTCAATTTTTTCTTTTTTGTCATGATATTGCTTATTGTTCCAGTTGTGAGGATTTTGACTGTACTAAAATGTATAGTGTTTGGTCTCCACCAGTATTTCAAGTCATCTTCACTTTCAGCTAGCAAGGTTGTGTCATCTGCATGTCTCAGATTGTTTATGAGTCTTCCTCCAGTCCTAATACCATGTTCTTCTTCATATAGTCAAGTTTCTCAGATTATTTGCTCAGCATAAAGATTGATAAGTATGGTGAAAGAATACAACCATGAGGCACATCTTCCCTAATTTTAAACCATGCAATATCCCTTGCTACATTTGAATGACCTCCTCTTGGTATATGTACAAGTTCCTCATGAGCACAATTAAGTATTCTGGAATTCGCTTTCCAATGTTATCCATAATTTATTATGATCCACACAGTAAAATGCCTTTGCATAGCCAATAAAACACAGGTAAACATCTTTCTGGTAGTCTTCTTTCAGCCAAGATCCATCTGACATTATCAATGATATCCCTCTTTCCATGTCCTCTTCTGAATCCAGCTTGAATTTATGGAAGTTCCTTATAACTATACTGCTGCAATCATTTCTTAATTATCTTCAGCAAAATTTTACTTGAATATGATGTTAACCATATTGCTTGATAGTTTCCACATTATGTTGGATCATCTTTCTTGGGGATGTGCACAAATACAGATTTCTTCCAGTCTATTGGCTAGGTACCTGTCTTCAAAATTGCTTGGCATAAACAAGTAAGTTCCTCCAGTGCTGCATCCGTTTGTTGAAATATCTCAATGGATATTATGTCAATTCCTGAAGCCTAGTTTCCCACCAATTCCTTTAGTGTAGGTTGGGTTCTTCCTTCAGTTCCATTGGTTCTCAATAATATTGTATCTCCTGAAGTGTCTGAATGTTTGTCTTTTGTTTTGGGTACTGTGTACTCCTTCCATCTTCTTTTGATGTGTCCTGCACTATTCAATATTTTGCTTATATAATCCTTTAATACTGCAATTTGAGGGTTGATTTTTTTTTTTCCTTCAGTTCTTTCAGCTTGAGAAGTGTAGAGCATGTTCTTTCATTTTGTTTTGTAATTCTTGGTCTTTGCATATTTCATTTTAATACTTTACTCTGTCTTCTCAAGCCACCCTTTGAAATCTTCTGTTCAGCTCATTTATTTCACCATTTCTTCCATTGACTTTGTTCAAGAGCAAGTTTCATAGTGTCTTCTGACATCCATGTTGGTTGTTTTTTTTTTTTCCATCCCTGTTTTTTAAATGAACGTTTGCTTTCTTCATGTATGATGTTCTTGATATCATCCCCAAACTCATCTGGTCTTAAGTTATAGGTGTTCAATGCATCAAATCTATTCTTCTGATGCATCTCTAACTTCAGGGAGGATGTAACTATGGTCTTATTTGGCTAAAGTGGACTTATTTTAATTTTCTTCAGCTTCAATTTGAACTTGCATATGCACAATTGATGGTCTGTTCACACTCAGCTTCTGGCCTTATATTGACGGAAGACAATTAAGCTTCTCCATCACCTCTTTCCACAGATATAGTCAATTTGATTCCTGTGTATTCCATCTCATGAGGTCTATGTGTATAGTTGCCGTTTATGTTGTTGAAAAAAGGTATTTGCAATGAATAAGTCATCAGACTTCCAAAATTCTATCATGTGATCTCCAGCCTCATTTCTAGCATGAAGGCCATATTTTTCAAATAACATTGATCCTTTTTTATTCCCAACTTATGCATTCCAATCAAAAGAATTATCAATGTATTCTGGTTACATGCTTGGTTAATTTCAGCCTGCAGAAGTTGATATAAAAATTTTCAGTTTCTTTATCTTTGTCTTTAGTGGTTAGTATGTAAATTTGAGTAATAATATTATTAACTGATCTTCCCCATAGGTGTATGGATATTACCCTACCACTGAGAGCATAGTACTTCCGGATAGATTTTGAAATATTTTTTTGATGATGAATGATATACCATTCCTCTTAAATATGTCATTCCTGGCATAGTATACTATACGAGTGTCTCAAAATGGCCAATAACCATCCATTTCAGCTCACTGATGCCTAGGATAATGATCTTTATGCTCTCCATTTAATTTTTGTCGACTTCCAATTTTCCTAGATTTATACTTTGTTCAATTCACATTCTGATTATTAATGAATAACAAGCAGCTGTGTTCTTCCAATTTTGAGTCATCCACCTTCAGCAAATGAAAATCCAGAAAGCTTTACTCCAACCACATCGTTAAATTCAACTCTTATTTGAGGAAGCGGCTCTTTCCCAGTTGTATTTTGAGTGCCTTCCAACCTGAGGGGCTCATCTTTCAGCACTATATCAGACAATTTTCACTGATGTCCATAAAGTTTTCCAGTCATATACTTACTGGAAAATTTTAATACAGATGGTGTTTCACTACTATTAATAAGGTTTTTGGTCGTCAATTTTTGCAGAAATGGATGGCCTCATCCTTTTTCCCTGTCTGTCTTAGTCTGGAAGCTTCTCTGAAATCTGTCCACTATGGGTGACCCTCCTGGTGTTTCAAAGACCCATGGCATAGCTTCTAGTCTCACAGCAATACTCAGATAACCACAGAACCACAAAATGACAGACAAATGCTAGAGATCTCAGAACCCTTTTGTTGGAAATAAATGCTTTTATGGGCGGTCACAATATACAATAAAGCAGTTATTTTTCATTGAGTTTTATTAAAATCTATACACATTCTCTTTGTGGAAAAAAAAAATTGTGCCTCTCTGTTTTAAATTACTTACATGAAGCAATACCAAGAATAATTTCAGATTAAAATCTCTGGTAGAGTAATGCCTAAGGCACTTGACTGCTAACCAGAAGACTGGCAGTTCGAACCCACAAGCCAATCCTCAGAAGGAAGGTTGGGCAATCTGCTCCCATAGTGATACCACCTCAGTAACCCAAGGAGGGGTCGCTATGATTCAGGTCCGACTCGATGGCACATAACAACAACAACAACAACAGTAACTTACCCTGTCCCTCCTTTGATTATTAAATCACTTTGACTGCTAACCAGAAGGCTGGTGGTTCAAACCCACCAGCCACTCCTTGGAAGGAAGGTTGGGTAATCTACTTCCATAGTGATACCACCTCGGAAACTGAAAGAAGGGTCACTATGAGTTGGATCTGACTTGACAGCAAAACACAACAACAACACAACAACCCTTAAGAATGCTGAGTCCAACTGATGAGGCAAAAATTGCACAATCTTGGTTGCTCATCCCCTTCCTTTTTTTGTAGCTTAGCTAAGAACTGGCTCCAGTCAATCCTCAGAGAGAAACCAAATCTAATTTCAGATTTCCTGGCATGCAAAATTGTTTCTAGGGTCTTGGATGAGCCTTTCAATCATTAGTATACATACTCCCTGATATGGTTTCTGAGCCCCAGCTCCCTTAATGCATGTATTGCTTAGAGAAACTAGACATTTCCTAGCTCCTACTAGACTAACCTCTGACTTTGTAATAGGGTGAGGGTGTGGAGCTTGCTCTCTTCTTTCTTGCAGTGCTTTCTGTACTTGTTCAGCTTCCAGGCTAAGGCAGCCCTTTTCAGCAGGAACTTTTGCAGGGTACATACAAAACATCTATGCCAGCCCACTGCTAAGTCATGAACAGCTTCTTCAAAGACTGCATCCTTTTTAACTTCTCTATTGTAGTTTTTCTCCCCAACTCCTGTGTTATAAATGTACCATGTGGTACCAATGATTTTTGTCCATGACCCCCTTGATAATATTACCCAAACACAATTTTGAAGAGTGCTTTCTGTGGTTGATGCAGTTGTTAGTTGCCAAAAAGTCAGTTCTGAAAACGGAAACAACAGGAGGAAGAAGGCTGTTCCCTGTAGCCACATTTTTAACAGTTCATCTGCTCTTGACTTAAATTTTTTAGTGCTCCAGTACTTGGCTTGAGGGTCTTTGTCTATTCTCTGCTTACACCTCTCTAAGCTGTAGGTTGGTTATAGTTCATTTGCGAATATGAGAGTGATTTACACAAGGGATCTACATGTAGAAATTTAAACATGTAGACATAAAAATAGAAGACCTTGCTAAACATTCTATTCCGTTTGGACACTCTCCTCTTTTACTTTTATTTATTTATTTATTCATTTATTTATTTTTCCAGTCTGTGGAGTTTACCTTGTCGATCCATCAATGTCTGAAGAAGTTACATATGCAGATCTAAACTTCCAGTACTCCAGTAAGACAAAGAATATTCAGGAGTCTGACAATTTGGAGAAAAAAGGTAAGATTTTGGGTTATGGATGTGGTATAAAATGGTAGAAGTCGTTACAGTCCAGCTTCTTAGGTATCAGTGAATTCATAATGATAATTGGTATTTTTTCAGCATGAATTGTTAAATAAGGCTCTCATTTTTACAGAAGTTGCCAAAAGGATTCATTAAGAAATAAATAAATAAAACAGAAGCTAAACATTTTTCCATTTTTAATTAGTAGAAACAGTGAAGGGAGGAGAAGGCAGTGTCAGAAGAATTCTCCTATTTTATTTAAGTTATATTTTTTACATGATATATTATATTACATCTTTGAAATTCTAACTTTACTATGAACAGAGATTTTATTTCATAAATAGTTAGAACTTAAATCCATTTAGCATCACCATTCTAAATTTGGAGGAAGAATAAGAGAAACTCTGTGAGATTTTCTTTTTATATACAAACAACACAAAAGGAGCTCTGATGGCATAGTGCCTAAGGCATTTGACTGCTAACCAGAAGGCTGGCGGTTCAAACTCACCAGCCACTCCTCGGAAGGAAGGTTGGGCAATCTGCTTCCGTAGTGACACCGCTGTGGTAACTCAAGGAAAGGTGACTATGAGTCAGATCCAACTCCATGGCAGTGAGTTTGTTTTTTTTGGGTTTTGTACTTTATCAAGCATGATATCCTTCTCCAAGGACTGGTCCTGTCTGACAACATGACAAAATTATGAGAGAGAAAGTTTGGCCATTCTTGCTTTAAAGAACCATTCAGCTGTACTTCCCCCAAGACAGATTTTTTTCCTTCTTCTAAGCAGTTCATGGTCAATCCAATATTCTTTGGGAACATCATAACTCAAATGCATCAATTCTTCTGTTGTCTTCCTTATTCATTGTTCAGCTTCCACATGCATATTAGTCTACTGGAAATATGATGGCTTGAGTCAGGCACACCTTAGTCTTCCAAGTTACATTTTTCCTCTTTAATACTTTAAAGAGGTTTTTTTTTTTTTTTTTTGCAGTAGATATTCCCAGTGCACTATTCTGTTTGATTTCTTGATTGCTGCTTCCATGGGAATTGATTGTGGATCCAAGTAAAATGAAATCTTTGAAAACACCAATTTTTCTCCATTTCACCATGTTGCTTAATGGTCTACTTCTGAGGATTTCTGTTTTCTTTATGTTGAGGCATCCCATTCTATCCATTTCTTCTCTTTTCCTACTGATCCACTTTACATTTTCAAATCAGAAATTCTTCAACACCCTGGATATCTTGAAAACAAATTTTTCTTTACTTTTTGAATTCTGTTGAATTTCCTCCTTCACCCAGCTTGGAGTCTATGTTATGTAGTGAAAAGTGTATATCACCTAATATCTACCCTTCCTTTCTTGCTAACCCCCTCAATGTACTTTGTTTTTCCTTGAAAAACTCTAATACTGGTTAATTTCAAATATCCTCCCAATCTACCCCACATTAGCAGCTAAATAGTGTTGAAAAATACGTTCTCTCAACCTCAGTATCCTCTCTCCTAATGGCCTTTCCTCTTACTTCACTCTATACCTTTTCCTTCTATTACTAAAATTTCCATTCTGTTATATCTGTACTCACACTCTCAGCCTTCCTTCTTCACATTTTTTACAAAATACTTGCTTGTTCTTATCAAAAGACACCCTGTTCCTTTTGCTCAGAATTCCAGTCCCTCTGTTTTTTACATTTACTACAAGACAGTTCTGTAATTTTCTTCTTACCCTTTTGCTTCATTAATCTTTTTTACTTTTATAGTTGAACATTCCTTCTTAGTGCGTTGAAATACTTTACCTTCATCTTAACAAAGCACAGTTCTTGACTGTCTACTTACACCTGTCCATCTATTATTGTTCCAATCAAACACATAGAAAACATTACCTGTAGTCACTGACTTCCAGTTCCTCACCTTTCATTTTCTTCTCATCTGACTGAATTATGCTTCTGCCTTCATTATTCTGTGAACCACTGCTCTTATCTAGAAAACAGGTGGCCTCTTTGAGTCATCCCAAGGGTCACATCTCTGTCCTTTTATTACTTGACTTCCCGGCAGCATTCAGCAAGTTAAACAGTCCTTCAAGCACTTTCTTTGCTTATTCTCACCGACACAAGCAATCTGGGTTTCTGCTGTCATGATGTCTGCCGCCTCTCAGCCTGCTATTTTGAGTCTTCTCCTTGAATTAAACTCTATATGTTAGAAGATTGCAGGGCTCTGTTCTGAGTTCCCTTTTCTTGTTTCTCTAAATATACTTTTAAAAGTTACCTTAGTCAGGCCTTTGTCTTCAAACACAATGTTCCCAAATCAGAAAATTTAAGTATCTGTTTGATATTTCCCTATGCAACTCTGTTGTTGTTGTTGTTGTTATGTGCCATGGAGTCAGACCAGACTCATAGCGACCCCTCTTTGGGTTTCCGAGGCAATATCACTACGGAATTAGATTGCCCCATCTTCCTTCTGAGGAGTGGCTAGTGGGTTTGAACCACCAGACTTCTGGTTAGCAGTCTAGATTCATTTAAAATTAAAAATGATAAAATAATTTCTCCCATACCTCCTCATTCTCCCCAATCATCTTCATCCCATTAAATACATAAATAAAAAATTTACCAATGATCAAGTGTTTACTATGTGCCAGAACTGTCCCCAGTGTATTGCATATATTAAACTATTTAGTTTCCAAAACTTTATGGTCTTTCTCTTTATTCTAATGTAGAAAATGAGGGATAAAGAGGTTAAATAATCTGTCAAAAGACTCACAAATCAAGACACAGACCAAGACTTCAAGCCCAAGTCTCTAGCTTTAGAGATTATGCTGTGCTTTTTTATCACATGCTATGCTGCCTACAAAGATTTATATCTTTGTTGTCCACAAACTTTTCCATATCAAAGTCTCCCATAAACAATTAATAAAATTGTGCCATAATTTGTAACTACAAAAGGTATCCTTAATCTACCCATGAGTTTTCAAATTCCTTAAGGTGAGTCAACCAGGACACTATGGTCTATCGCATGGTATATTGCAATAGTTTCTGTATACTTGCCTTGATTTGAATATTGGGGCCCTAAGCCCATTCTTCACATGCAGCCAGAGTGAACTTTCTTAACAAAAAAGAAAAGAAAAGAAAATCAGCTATTTTTTCTCTTTGATTTAACACTTCTGGTGATTAAAAAAAAAAATTAAACCTTATATCTCTGGCTAACAATGCCTTCCTCTGTCTGTTGCCTTTCTCTTTGCTTCCCATTTGTCATAAGCTGTCAACAAGCCACTTTCTATATTATCACTTGATTTCAAATCTCTGCATAGTACACTTCAACTGGAGATTTTCTCATTTATTTATTTACCTCTGATTTCATTAATTTTCTTTCTCAATTAAAATGTAACTTCCATGACAGCAGAAACTTCTGTGTTTTACTCACTCCTATATTGCTGGAATAACACTTAGAGTAGTGTCCCTGGTATAAGAATCCTACTAAATAACTTGAAGGATGCAATTTGTGAATAAATGAAAAAAAAACAATCATTCAAAATAAAGAGTGCTCTTGTAATCCTCATTCAAACTTTAGACTAGACCTCAAAAGTCATTCTTTCACTTCTGTTTTACAAATAAATGAAGAAATCTTCACACTTTATTTGAAATTCTCTCTGCATTTCATATTATTATTGTCCCACCAACTGATGAAAGGCATATAATAGAAGTATAATAAGATTACCATGTGATCATTGAATTGTATTTTCTTTAAATATTTAGTCTTCACATATCCACATAATGATTTATATGATACAGTGATTTCAATAATTTATTCATAACATAAAATCCATAATTCATGTTTTTAATTTAAAAAATTGGTTTGTGTTTCTTTGTTTATTAAATTTGTTGCTAAAAAGAAAGCAGGCAAGGAAGGTAATGTTATCGAATGAAGTGTGTCCCCAAAAAATATGTGTTGTTAATTTTAGGTTCTATAATAATCCCATTTGAGAATGAGTTGAATTTGCCATGTTAATGAGGTAGGAAGAGTATAGGTGTACTTTGAGTCAATTTCTTACAAGATATAAAGAGCAGATGAAGAAAAGCAAGAAAGCAGAGATGAGGGAAGAGAGATGACAAGCCACATGAAGACTGCCCATGAGTAAAAGCTAAATGAGACAAGGACCTTCCACTGCTAACGCTCACAATGTTCTGGAGAATCCATACACCCTCTGTTTGTTGTTCTATCAAAGAATACCCAGATTTATCTGTTAGCTGATAGTTATTCAGTTTTCCAAATTTGTACAAATAAGATACAATGTACCCAGATTGGTTGGCTTTCTCCCCTTGTTTTTTTAAACTCTGCTTTGCATTTTTGTTTTTTGTATCAGCCTACTGGTTTACTGCTTCTCCCATGAGAACTAGTTGGAGTGTAAACTGAATTACCAGAATATTTAACTCATTTTTTATTTATTCTTTGAAAATATTTCTTAATGCCCCTGGGTTTCTAACAAATCCCATCTTGTTAGAAAAAAAAAAAAAGTTAAGAAAAAAAGGAAAACCCAACCAATCACTCCCATTAAGATGTATCATTTCCAGACCTCTGCTAATTTTTCTTTCCACAGCACCCTCCACTCCATCCCAGTTATGGTGTCAAATGACCTTAGCCCTGACTCTTCTGTGTCTTCTACTACTGATTGGATTGGGAATCTTAGGAAGTATATGTAGGTATTATGCTTGCACCTAAAAATGCATGAATTTTACAAACAATATTTCTTTGTGATTTGAGACCTTGGAATTACTATATATGATATGCCCAAAATCTGTACATAAAATAGAGTGCTAAGAACATAGTATTTACTCTTTTTCCCCTATTCCTTTAGAGAATACTTCCCTACTTTAATCTTTTCAATATCATTTCTGCAAAAAGGAAAAAAAAAAAGTAGTCCTATAGAGGGATAAAATATTTGATTATCTTTTTATTTTTTTAATTTAATCTGGAGATTACAGAACCATGAAGATACAAATGGAAAAATTGAATAATCTGAAAAATATCAAATATGATCTTCAGACAAATATTTCTCTACAACAGACGAGCATCATGAATCTTTCCATCACACTGCAAAACATGGCCACTGAATTATGTCGTGAGATTTTAAAAAGCCAAAAAGGTAGTCTTATGTTCCTCTCTGAATTAATAGACAATGAAATAAACTTTAGAGACTCTTGAGAATCATTTTTTTTTCAGTCGATAGGGACCTCTCTCGAAAGATCTATTGTTTGAATAAGGAAATTAAATATGATCGACAGAGGACTCATTGATATTACTATGCAATTAGAAGAAAAACAGAAAAAGGAATAGTAACTTTAAGCTCCCAAATAATCAGGGATGACCATTACTCAATAAAACATTAGATTTTATGGGTGAGACTAATCCCATTGTTTTCATAAAATGCAATTTCTCCAATGGACATTTATTACTATTATTCTGGGGCACTGAAGTCAAGAGAGGAGCCCTGGGGAAACAGTGGTGAAATGATGGACAGCTAACAAAAAGTCTCCAGTTCAAACCCACCAGCTGTTCTGAGGGTGAAAGATGTGACAGTGTGCTTCTGTAAAGATTTATAGACTCGGAAATCCTATGAAGCAGTTATATCATGTCCTACAGTGTCACCGTGAACAGGAATCAACTCCAAGGTATACTATGGAAGTCAATAAGAGAAAAGACTGAAAAGATATCAACTTATAGGTGACCTAGTTCTTAAATTTAATTAATTAATTTTTATTGTGCTTTAGGTGCAAGTTTACAGAGCAGAGTTTGTTTTACGTTCAACATTTCATGTACATTTTGTTTCACTCCCCGATTACCATCCCCAGACCTAACCGACTCTCCTCCCCTCCCTGCCCAGTAACCACCACCACCACCACCACCCCCCGTGCCCCTCATAGTTACACACTCCTGTGTGTCCTACATTTTCTCCATGCAAATATTGTGCCTCTGGTGCCCCATGGTCAATTGCTCCAAGGGATACATCTCCATAGAGTTTGTGGGTGTGTCACCCTGGGTTGAGTGGTCTGCATTTATGTCTTGTTTACTGTTGGACTGAGAACCAGCCTCTGGGAGTGAGTTTTATTCCAGGCCCGAAGTGTATCCCAGGGCCATAGTATTGGGGATCCCACCAGACACCATCCGACCAGTAATTCTGGTCATTATTGTGTTTTGGGATTTTTGTTCTTTGTTTTTCCTCCCACTCTATTTAAAATCTGGTTCTTAGATTTTAGTCAGTGATTGATGAGAAAGATAATCATTGGGAACTAAATCAATAAATAAAACCAGAGATTATATTTTTAATTGGAGAAGTTGACTTTATGAGCTACTTGAGCTCCTGAGAAGCCTCTAAAATATCCAGCAAGTCAGAGAGCTAGAGCTGCTCTCATTGGTGAAGGCAAGGGTGATGCAGGTGTTTGGAATTGATTCTCCCCACAAGGAATGCTCCTTGTGATTATATTTTGTTGCCAGGGTGGGATACCAAAAATGAAAAAGGGAAACAGAAAAATCAATTTTTCATTACTCTGGCTTCCTAATGCAGGAGGGAAGAGAAAACAGATTGGAATCCATGTGTTTAATTTAAAATGTGTTTGTTATTCCATTTATATGTTGGACTCATTTTGATGATAGATAACCAGTTGCTGTCGAGTTGATTTCATTTATGGTAACCCAACGTGTGCCAGCGTAGAACTGTACTGATTTTAATGGCTCATTTTTCGGAAGTAGATTATCAGGCCTATTTTCCAGGTACTTCTGGGTAGACTTTAACCTCCACCCGTTCAGCCAAACACATTCACCATTTCCACCAACCAGGGATTCCTTGATAAAAGATAGGGATCCAAAGTATAGGATTCACTTTCTTCTCTTTTGATACACAAAGAAGAAATGCATGCAAATTGAAACAACTTAGCACAGAGATTAAAGGGATAATGAGAATGATGGAGAATAACAATACATATGAAATAAAATTATATTCTATTTCCAGAGCACAAATGTAAACCTTGTCCAGAGAACTGGAAGTGGCATGAAAACACCTGTTATGGCTTATCTGATGGTACTGAAACATGGCAAAACAGTGAAAGGATATGTTCTGCTCAGAATGCCAGCCTATTGAAGATTAAGTCCCAAAGTGTTTTGGTAAGACCCCATGGCTCTCTACCTTTAAGAGAGGAAATCTCTATTTCATCAAAGAATAGAATACAGTAGAACATTTGAGGGGAGAGATATTAGCCCAGATGTGATTCTGCCTTATTTTAGTTACTTATCTTTGGAAGTTATAACCCAGATAACTCATATAAATCTTCAGCTTGAGACCTTAGGATCAGTAGATTCTTAGAAGTCAATGGGTAGGGATAGATACAGGGCATCCAGAATGATCTGGTAAGAGGATTTTCAAAAAGGAATTCTAAGTGAAATCTCAGAACATTGCTTCTGAACTTTTATCAAAAAAGAGAGGATTTGGGTATTATTCCTGAGGGTTACTAACTCCATAAAATCTATATAAGAGGAGATTCTTTGTTTTCACTATTTCAGTTCTTTGTGTTGTTTTGTTTTTTTAAATTAATAGCTAAAGCTGAAGATATCAGGATGGTTTGGATAAAAGATGTATTGTTGTTATTTGTCATTGACTTGGCTCTGACTCATGCTGTTTTAACATGTAACAGAATAAAGCGATGAAATGGTGCCTGGTTCTGCACCACCTTCACGATCGTTGGTATGTTTGAGTCAATTCTCATGGTTGCTATCTCAATTCATCTCATTGAGTGTTTTCTTTATTTTCACTGACCCCTTATTTACTGAACACGATCAAACTTAGAACAAATACATGCACAATTCTCCTTACAAGTGAGGATGGAAAGGCTGCAGATCACTTATCTCATACACATCTTCAGAAAAGACCAATCACTTGAATTTTGTTCACATTGAAGTGTCACTGAGTAGGCTCTGACTAAGTGACCTTATATACAACAGAGTGAAACACTACCTGGTCCTGCACTGGCCTCACAATCCTTGCTATGCCTGAGCCCATCATTGCAGCCACTGTGTCAATCCATCTCATTGAGAGTCTTCCCTTTTTTGCTGTCCCTCCACTTTACCAAGCATGATATCCTTCTCCAGGAAACAGTCCCTTTGACAACATGAGCAAAGTAGGTGAGATGAAGTCTGGCCATTCTCACTTGCAAGGAGCATTCTGGCTGCACTTTTTCCAGGACAAATTTGTTAGTCCTGGTGTCCATGATAATTTCATTATTTTTCCCTAATACCACAACTTGAAAGCATCAACTACTCTTTGGTCTTCCTTATTCATTGTTCTGTTTTCACATATGCATATGAGGCAATTAAGAATACCATGGCTTGGGTTAGGCACACCTTAGTCTTCAAAGAGACATCTTTGCTCTTCAGCACTTGAAAGAGGTCTTTTGCAGCAGATTTGCCCAGTGCTATAAGTCATCTGATTTCTCGACTGCTGTTTCCATTGGTGTTGATTGTGGAAAAAATATGAAATCTTTGACAACTTCAATCTTTTTATCCATTTATTGTGATGCCACTTATTGGTCCAGTTGTGAGGATTTTCATTTTCTTTATACCATAAAGTATAGTGTAATCCATACTGCAGACTGTAGTCTTTAATCTTTATCAGTAAGTGCTTCAAGTCATGTTCACTTTCTGCAAAAAAAGGTTGTGCCCTCTGCATATTCCAGGTTGTTAATGAGTTTTCCTCCAATCCCGATGTTACATTCTTCTTCAATCTAGCTTCTTGGATTATTTGCTCAGCATACAGATTGAATAAGTATGGTAAAGGATACAACCCCGATACACCCCCTTCCTGATTTTAAGCCATGTAATATCCCTTTATTCTGTTTGAAAGACAGCCTCCTCTCCTATGTACAGGTTTCTCATGAGCACAATTAAGTGTTCTGGAATTTCCATTTGTGGTAGTTAAGCTTGTGTGTCAACTTGGCTGGACCTGGTTGAGTCGCTGGGCAGCTGGATGTAGTACTCCCCATGATAAACTGGCAATCCACTCTATGGTGGAATCTACTGTGAGGAGCTGAATAGCTGCCTTAGGAATGTGGTCTGCTTCCTGTATATAAGGAGAAGCATTGGGAACAGTCTCTAACCTTTTGACATGCTTGAACCCTGCATGTAGCTAAGTCATTGTTCAACAGTGCGCCATGCCTTGCTGATCTTGGGACTTCATCTGGACTTGAATTAGTGGCCTGCCATGTTTTTTGGTAACATTGGGACTGTGCCTTTTCACTTGTCAACCTTGGGCTTGTCAGCCTCTGTAGCCAGCAGCTGTCTGAGTAAAGAAATGTGTCCAGCTTCAGTGGGCCAAGAGTAGAAGGCAGAGCTGAAGTCCAAGGTTGAGGGGCTTTTACCCAGCATCTAGAGCCTGGCACTTTGAACTTGGACTTAAAGCCTCAAAACTGTAAGAAAATTAACTCCTGTTTGTTACAGCCATCCCATTGGTGGTATATTTCTGTTAGAGTGGCACAGAGGTAACCAAAATAGCATTCTTCTCAATGTTATCCATAATTTGTTATGATCCACACAGTCAGATGCTTTTGCATAGTCAATAAAACACAAGGAAACATCTTTCTGGTATTCTTTGCTTTCAGCCACGATCCATCTGACATCAGCAATGATATCCCTCATTCCACCTCCTCTTCTGAATCCAGCTTGCATTTCTGGAAGTTTTCTGTCAATATATTGCAACTGTTTTTGAATGATCTACAGCAATATTTTACTTGTGTGTGATATCAATAATATTCTTCAGTAATTTCCACAATCTGTTAGATCACCTTTGTTTGGAATGGGTACAAATCTGGATATCTTCCAGTCAGTTGGCCAGGTAGCTGTCTTCCGAATTTCTTGGCATAGACAAGTAAGTGCCTCCAGCACAGGCCCCATTTGTTGAAACATCTCAATGGGTATTCCATCAGATCTTGGAACCTTGTTTTTCACCAATTCCTTCAGTGCAGCTTCAACTTCTTTCTTCAATATTATTGGTTCTTGATCATATGCTACCTCTTGAAATAGCTGAACATCAATCAAATGTTTTTGATACAGTGATTCTCTGTATTCCTTCCATCTTCTTTTGATGTTTCCTACATCATTCAATACTTTGTCCCTAAAATCTTTCAATATTGCAACCTGAGGCTTGAATGTTTTCTTCAGTTCTTTCAGCTTCAGAAATGCTGAGTGTGCTCTTCCATTTTTGTTTTTCTAACTCCAGGTCATTTCACATGTCATTATAATAATCAATTGTCTTCTCAAAGTGCTTTTTGAAATCTTCCATTCAGCCATTTTATTTTGTCATTTCTTCCATTTTCTTTAGCTAGTCTCCACTCAAAAGCAAGTTTCAAGGTTTATTCTGATATTCATTTAGGTCCTTTATTATTTTCCTGTCTCTTTAATGAACTTTTGCTTTCTTATGTCTGATGTTCTTGATGTCATTACCACATTTCATCTGGTTTTTGATCATTGGTGTTCAATTTATCAAACTTATTATTAAAATCACTTGAATACATCATCAAAATATTCACAAATAACTAGAATTAAGATAGCATGACAGAAGCAAATGCCAAGCATATGTATTGCACTGTATCCTTGGGTCCCAGGAAAAGTGAGTTCTCTGGTTGTTGTTATGTGCCATCGAGTCAGATCGGACTCATAGCGACCCCTCCTTGGGTTTCCGAGACAGTATCACTACAGAAGTAGATTGCCCAACCTTCCTTCCGAGGAGTGGCTGGTGGATTTGAACCTCCAGCTTTCTGGTTAGCAGTCAAGTGCCTTAGGCACTTTATTAATTTTTTATTTCATATTTCTCTTATAACTAGATAATCCCTCCAAATTTTACTTCTCACTCTGTTTATAGTCTCTCAGAAAACAATCATATATGTATATTTTAAGTAAATGCACATTTTCCTAAGAGTCTCTGCTTCTATAGTATGAGAATTTCTGCCTAACTTTTTACAAGCACAAGAAATTAATCTACCTTCTCTTCCTCTCCAGATCATTCTCAAAAGACACATTCATAGTGGTTTATGTATTTTTAAAAAGAAAGCATGGAATTAACAACAACAACAAAATGTTATTCAATTCTAACATTCTTGACTCATTCTGAATTTTATTACTATATCCATTCTCATCTGACTCTCCTACATTTTTCTCTTATTCTTTTTATATTTCTATTATGTTTACCATCATGAACTAACTCCTTTGCTCTGGACCAAATATTTAGTACTCAAGCATGTGAATCTTATAGTTTGTGAACTTTCATTGACCCTAACTTAAAGCTAAGGAGCCCTGGTGGAGTAATGGTTAAATGCTTGGCTGCTAAGTAAAAGGTCAACAGTTCAAACTCCACATGAGAAAAGACCAGACAATCTTCTTTAGAAAAGACTATAGTTTATGGAGGGAGCTCTGGTAGTGTAGAGCCTAAGCACTTGACTGCTAACCAGAAGGCTGGTGGATCAAACCCACCAGCCACTACTACTACTAGGAAGGAAGGTTGGGAAATTTACTTCCATAGTGATACTGCCTTGGAATCCCATGGAGGGGTTGCTATGAGTCAGGTCCTACTCGGTGGCACCAAACAACAACATAGTCTATGAAACAGTATGAGAGAGGTCTAGTCTGACCTACAAGGTCACAACAACAGTAACTTTAAATTATATTTGCAATGGTAAATCCATTTTTTCAATTGAGACAGTGCTTAACATTCTACAAATTATATTCTAAAAAAGAAAATGTTAAGTGATGAGCACTGAGGAGTAAGCCTAAAATTCATATTAAATATTGTTTGCTGCCTTGACATCTCATGGGACTAGAGTGAAGGAAGGACTCAAATTGCCTTAGTACAAGGTACTCTTCTACCCCCACAGATAACCACTAGTCAAACAATCCTCTTATTAAACACACAAAAGGCAGTTTTTGAGTATACCTGAATAGTAGGCTTCAGTTCCCTGAAGCCTGTGGAATCATTCAAGCAAGCCAACCAGATCCTCCCACTGGATCCATGTGGAACCCCAAACTGTAAAGGCTGATTCCCATGGCCTCTGCTTGTTCACTGTCTTCCCAAGTGCAAGTCCTGTGTGTCTGTGCATGGCGGATGGTGTCATTCTCTCCTGGGCTGTCAGTACATGTGATTAACAACCTGCTGCCACATCAAGTGTCAGTGCCAGTTGTCCTGTGTTTCTCCTTCCCAATACCCCTAGGATAGGAATCCTCCCTCACTCATGAGTGAGTACAGAGGATCAAAACAAGCACTTTCTTTCATTGGCATTGAAAAGTAGTAAAGAAAGTAAAAATTGTGACCTTGAAATAGCAATGTGTAAGATATTGTGTCATGAAATAGTGTACAGAGGTAGAACTCAAAAAATTAAAAAATCATCTCTATTTCTTATAGAACTTTATAAAACTCCAAATACAGTCAACATATTGGGTGGGACTATCTCCCCAGAAGGATAACAAAGAATGGAGCGAGTTAGATGACAGAATTTTGTCCTCTGATTGGTAAGTCTTATACTCTTGTAGAATTTTTATAGTTGGGTTGAGTAGAGGTGCTTTCCTCTGGAGCATTGTAGATTCTGACCAGCTTCAACTGAACTTACTTGATTAAAGAGAGCTTTTCTTTCAGATATCTGTGATGTATTTAAAATTCAGTAAATTGTAATGAATGTTTCATCATTATTTTGACAAGAGCTAACTATAATAAGCACAAGAAGGACAATTTTGGTGAATGATACTTTTGTCATACAAAATTATAGAGGTAAACAAAATTCACTGGACTCTAATACACACCCAATACTGTACTAAGTGCTATAGATGCAAACATAAGTGAGAGCCTGATCCTTCTCTTAAGTTATTTAGTCAACATTAGTAACAGTATGTGCAGTGTGTGCAGACTGATCATGTAATTCTAGACATAAGCAGAAGGTAATGTTATAAATACTTCAGTAAGATATATAGAATATCAGAAATATGTTTTATCTTGATATTTGTATTTTAACTAATATTTGAAATTGTCATTTTTAAACGCAAAATGTAGAGACAAAATAGAACATTTCAAGTCAAGAGAATAAAGGGCCTTTAGTATGGTATTTTTCATGCAAGGAATATATAATATATTTTGTGTAATATATTGAGGAATGTGATTATGAATGTGCTGTTATTAGTAGACTTTTATATTGTATTTGTCAAGCTTGTAATGGAACAAAAAGAAACACTTCAAGACTTCACATAAAAATGTCAGTAAAATTCAGTTTTATAAAACTCTAATGTTTGGGAAGTAATTTGTAGTAGAATGGGGAACACAATAGACAATTCAAGTTATAAGGCAGTAATGATGAAATTTAAAAAACAAAGAAGTTGCCATCAAATTGATTCCAAGTCATGAACACCTTTGTGTTACAAACATTTATGAGCTTGACTACTAAGAGTAACCTTGGGGGTTTGAGTCCACGCAAAGGTTTCTCAGAAGAAAGTCCTGATGAACTACTTCCAACAATTTAATCATGAAACACAACTCTATTCTGACATAGGTCAATATGAGTCAGAACTGACTTGAGGGCATTGTTATGTTTTAAATAATGAGTTAGGAAGATAGATAAAACACCCACAAAAAAAAAAAATAGAAAAAAGAAATATGAAGGAAGCGAAATATATGGTAAACATGGAGTACAATGAAAGAATGTGTAAAGAGGAGTTCCAGTAAGATGGCAGAATAGGCAGACAAACTACACAGACCCTCTTCAACAAAGAAAAGGGGAACAGATACAGAAGATAATCCTGGAGCCCTGAGCTTTGAAAGGAAGGATGGACAAGTGGATTAAACTCCAACTACTAGAAGAACTTGTATGAAAACAACAAAAAAGGAGACATATGGAGCTACAGTCTGTCAGCAATCCTGTTGGCATGGGCAGCTTGGATATTTCCAAGTGGTATTAAGACTTAAGAATTAAACTAAAGATGAGTCCTGCTCACCAGACCTGCATAGAGGACTGCACTGGTGGCTGGACAGTAAAAGTGGAAGCAGTGAAGAGAGAGATGGGCTGAGCTGTGGATTTTGGGCTGTCTGGAGGGTACAGCCATTTTGAATGTTTATAAGCAGTTTGACCATTTAGGATATTTAATGCTACAGTGTTCTCCCAGATTCCAGGGACTTAAGAATGGGCTCTATTTGCCGGGAACCACGAGGACATTCAGGACACCAATGCCTGGAAAGGTATGATATTTCCCTTGTTACTCTTATACCCCACACCCTCTTGGTGAATGGAGGTGCAACTATCCCTCACTCCCACCCACCTTCTGGGCTGGCAGGAATTTCATCCCAATCTGTGTGCTCAGATGGAGCCTGGGTGCCTTGCTCCACCCTAGACAGATTTTTTTTTTCCTTTTTTTTAAGGTTGCTTGTTTTTGTCTGTTTTTAAATTATTATTATTATTATTATTTTTATCATTATTATTATTATTTATTCTTCCCATCCCAGGTTCTAGTTTTCAGCTTTTTCTCTCTTCCCTGTTCCTGGATCCCATTTTTTAACTTCTCATGGTTAACCCCATTCCTTGTTTTTCTTTTTGCATTTGTCCCATTTTTTTCTTCATTATTCTCCTACTCTACCTTTTTTCTCTTGCAATATCTCTTCCCAGATATTGTGGGTTTTTATTTTTTTTCTTTCTTTTTTTGATGATTGCTCCTGGGTGTTTATGCGGTATGTTTTTTGTACATTTGCTTTTACTTTTTTGATGTTTTTTCAATTGTTGTTTTTGTCTAACTGAATGGAAGACAGCAACAGTGCCCATACAATGCAACTACACATTCACCTCCTGCAGCTTCACTTACTTAGTGAGAGACCATTTCCTTCTTTACCAAGTGGCCAATGATAAATGACTACAAAGAAGAACCTGACTCACCCTTAGCTGCTCTTCACAAACAGTTCACAGAGATCTAAATACAATAATGCCATAATGTATCAGAGACAAAAGACAATCACAGTCCACACAAAGAAGCAAGATAAAGTGGTAGAAACAAGAGAGCAGGATACAGACCCAGAACACATCCCTGAGGAAGAAACAGCAGTGGAACTCCCTGATAAGGAGTTCAGAAGAATTATATTTCAGTATCTTCAAAGGATTGAGAGACAGATCAAGGAAAACACTGGCAAAAACCTAGAAGAATTTTGGAAGAAAATACAAAAACAAAATGACAAAATAAATGAAAAATTAAAAATGATACAAAATCTACAAATAGAAATCCAGAAGATTAATACTACATTTTCAGAAATAGATAACACATTGAAAGGACAAAGGAGTAGAATTGATACAATGGAAGACAGAATTAATGAGATTGAAGACAAATACCTGAATACTTCCTTGGAAAGTATCAATCAGAAAAAAAGATCAAAACAAAAGGAATAAAGCCTAAGGTTCATGTGGGATGCCATCAAAAGGAATAACTTACATGTCATTGGAATTCCAGAACAGGAAGAGGAAAAGAAAACCACTGAGAAAATTGTCCAAGATTTGTTGGATGCGAACTTTGATATGAAGAAAGATGAGAATATAACCATTCAGGAAGTCCAGGAAAACCCAACCAGGACACACCCCAAAGGAAAATCACCAAGATATATCATCATCAAACTCATCAAAACCAAAGGCATAGAAAGAATCCGGAAATCCAAATTCCCATGCATGGGAAAAACAAAATGTTACCTACAAAGGACAACCAATACCAATAAACTCTGATTTCTCAGCAGAAACCATGCAAGGAAGAAGGTAATGGAATGGTATATATAAAACCCTGAAAGAGAAAACTTTCCAACCAAGAATTATATACATGTCAAAATTGTCCTTAAATATGATGATGAAATTAAGAGATTTCCAGATAAGCAGAAATTAAGGGGTATTTGTTAAAACCAGACCAACCTTGCAAAAGATACTAAAGGGAGTCCTTTGAATAGAGAACCAATAGTAGCAAAGAACAACTGACCATTAATACACAAGATGACATAACCCAGAAACCACAACTATGGACATATTTAAAGTAAAATAAGTTTTACAGGATTGTAAACAGGGAACCAGAGACATCAATTGGTAAATGAGGACAACTACAAACCAAAAAGAGGGAAAATACTGTGTAGTTACAGAACTTCTAAATGGTGAGGAAGTCAAGAGTGTTGCAAGATAGAATGGACTGTTCTAAACTCAGGGAGAAAATTATAAATCACAGGGTAACCTCAAAGAAAAATGACAAAGCTTCACACCACAATGACTAAGCTACTTAGTCATCACTTGTCTGTGCAGACTGATTCTACAACTCTAGAGATAAACAGAATATAATGTGATAAATGCTTCAGGAAGAATAAATAGAATATCCAGAAAAATTTTATCTTTTATATTTGTGTGATAACCGATGTTTGAAATAGGCATTACATTTCTCCAAAAGATAACATTTTTTAATTTACAAGTTTGTCATTAATGCACAGTTCATGGTCACTATTGGCTATTACCAATAACCAGGGCCTGTCAAATTGATCACAACTCATGGAAATCCTTTGTGTACAGAGTATAAATGTGCTCCATAGGGTTTTCTATGGCTCATTTTCTGGCAGTAGATCACCAGACCCTTCTATGAACCTCTGTGTGGGTTTGAACTGCCTACTTTGCAGACCATTTAAAAGTTTTCAGGTGTATTTGAACTTCAGAGTAAAATCTCTGAGCATGCCTAGAAGGAAACATCACTTGAGAATCTTATGCAATAGATATGATTTAGATTTAATTCTAAATCATATTAGATTATGTGGTGAGTGAGCTAATCCTGGAAATAAGGGACAGGAAATAATACAGATATGAGATAGTGGAAAAAACAAAAGAAAGAAGGCAGTGTGTGACATGATATATTTGTTGATTGAAACAAGTAACTTGAACATCCTTGATATTCTGTACATTCATTCAAATTCACTGTAGACAATTCAGATATTAGGAGCAATAATGTCATGTAGGAAAAGTAAGTTTTCGTGATGTGTTTCAAATCTTTAACTTGCCAAGTGCAATTCTTTATTGTCTTTTTCAGGTTTACAGGAAATGTGAAACACTTAAATTATGGAATGTATTGTGGATGTATAGACAAAGCATATGTTCATTATAAATACTGTACTTCAGCAAAAAAATTTATATGTGAGAAATTGGCCAATACAGTGAAGATTGAAAGTACAATAATGATTAAATTTCCACAGGGAAGAGGATAATTAATGCAATTATTGTGTCTCAGCCTGCAATTGAAGGCAATTTTATACAGTATGTATCTCTTGGGCTATAGAGGTGGAATAAAGATGTTGTAAGACTAAATTTCTGCCTTTTTCTTAACATTTACATCTTCAAACATTCTTTTTTTCCTTTCATTTGCTGAGTGAAAAGAACCTAAATTTGTACCTTACACTTTAGGTACTGATCAGCATAAATGCAGTGCTTTCTACTGAGAAGATGGGAACACAAGGTTGATTTTTCCCTTGCTTTTCCTAAAAGAAACAAGATACATATCAACTTTATAGAAAATCAGAGAAAATTAAATTT
>NW_006921627.1:15640930-15642824 GCF_000298275.1 Orycteropus afer afer
ATTTAAAAGAAATGTAAAAGAAAATATCAAGACCAACTGGGGTTTATAGAGATACCATGTTGATTTAACTCTTCGATAAAGAGTGGAAGAGAGAAAAGACATGTGGGTATTTCGATAGATGTCAAAGCATTTGACGAAATTGAATACCCAATCGTAATAAAATTTTTCAGAAAACTAAAATCAGATATTAGTTTAATGAAGTATATTGATATTTAAAGCAAACAAATAACAACAAAAACCCTAGAGCTAACAACAATATCATACAACTGATAAAATAGCTGAAGTTCTTTCTAAACTAAATCAGGCATTTCTATTGCTTGAGATTATGATGTGGTGGTGGTGGTGTCAGGTGCTGTCAGTTCAGTTCTGACTCATGATGATTCTAAATACAACAGAACAAAACACTGCTCGATCCTGTGCCATCCCCACAATGTTGCTATGCTTGAGTCCATCATCGCAGCCACTGCATCAATCCGTCTCGTAGAGGGTCTTCCCTCAACAAACAGGGACCCAAACAATTAACAAAAGCATAGGCCCAAACAATAAATGCTTTGCTAAAATCAATAGATTTGGGAAGCAATGATATGTTACTGCAAAACGTATTTAAAAACAAGCAATGCAATCCCATATCATTTAATGCAGAAAAAACATTTGACAATATCTAACATAGATTTATGATAAAAGCTCTCAGAAAACTAGGAAGAGAGGGTGTTTACTAAAGGATTAACTTCGTTCAAAGAAATATTAGGCCCTTTGCTCTTGCTTCTTGGAAGATAGCCTACAAGACCTTGGACTGTTCTTCCTGATAGTTCTAGTGTTGCAGAAGATATAATTCATGATACCAATATGATTCATGCTAAGGGCCTTGGGCCACAAAGTGTCAACCTGATCTCAAGAGATGCTGGAGAATAACATCAGTAACATGGGTGGTCAGTCATGTTTTTGTGGCCAGTCTCCAGTAAAACTCTGGGCACCGAAACTCTGGTGGATATCCCCACTGGCAATATTTCATGTATATTGTCACATATAGCTATGGGAAAGATAAATGTCTGCACACCTCCAACAGGAGAAGACAACTGGAAGCTCTACATATGGCCTCTCATGAACATCTTCCCTTGGCTGATTTTAACCTGTATCCTTTTGCTATATAGTAAGCCATAGCTAGAGTATATTAGCTTTTCTGAGTTCTGTGAGGTCTTGTAAATCACTGGACTTGAACATGTTTTTGAGAACCTCTTGGCATCTCCAAATTCAAAGAACATCTACATAAGACCTACAGTTAACTATACACATTATAGTTAGGTGTCATCAAGTCAGTTCCGACTCATAATGACCCAATGTACAACAGAACAAAGCAATAGCTAGTCCTGCACCATACTCATAATCACTGCTATGCTTGAACCCATCATTGTAGCCACTGTGTCAAACTAACTCCTTGAGTGTCTTCTCCTTTTTTCCTGACCCTATACTTTACCATGCATCATATCCTTCTCTAGGATTCCCTTCTGATTATATGACCAAAATACAAGACACAATGTCTAGCAATTCTAGCTTCTAAGGAGCATTCTGGTTATACTTCTTCTAAGGCAGACTTGTTAATTCTCTGGTGACTCGTGGTATTTTCAATATTTTTGGCTAACACTACAGTCCAAATACGTCAATTCTTCTTTGGTCTTACTTATTCACTGTCCAACTTTCACATGCCTATGAGGCTATTGAAAATACTACGGGTTGGGTAAGATGCATGTTAGCCTTCAAAGTGATATTTTTGGTCTTTAACTCTTTACAGAGGCCTTTTGTGGCAGATATGCCCCATGTAATACATTGTTTGATTTCTTTCATTCTTTCTTTTTTTTTTAATGCTTTTTATTGAAATATAATTTATGTACAGTGA
>NW_006921627.1:15644535-15652792 GCF_000298275.1 Orycteropus afer afer
ATTTTTCTCTTCCTGTTCTGGAATTCCAATGACACATTGTTATGTGCCGTCAAGTTGGCCCCGACTCATAGTGACCTCTCCTTGGTTTTCTGAGGCAGTATCACTACAGAGGTAGGATTGCATCTCCTTCCTTCCAAGGAGTCCTACATGAACCTTAGGCTTTCTTCATTTTGTTTTGATCTTTTTTTTTCTGATAGATCCCTTTCCAAAGAAGTATTCAGATATTTGGCTTCAATCTCATTAATTCTGTCTTCCATTGCATCAGTTCTACTCTTTTGCCCTTTCAATGTGTTACCTATTTCTGATGATTTAGTATTAATCTTCTAGATTTCTATCTGTAGATTTCAATCATTTCTAATTTTACATTTATTTTGTCATTTTGTTCTTGTATTTTCTTCCAGAATTCTTCTAGGGTTTTGTCTGTGCTTTACTTGGTCTGTCTCTCAATCCTTTGAAGGTACCTAAATATAATTCTTTTGAATTCCTTATCAGGGAGTTCCAATGCTGTGTCTTCCTCAGGGATGTGTTTTGGGTCTGTATTCTGGCCCCTTGTTTCTCCTCCTTTATCTTGCTTCTTTGTGGGGACTGTGATGCTCTGTTGTCTCTGAGGCATTGTGACATTTTTGTGTTTATATTTAATTGGTGATTGTATGTTGGAGGACTTGCCCACAATTTTCATTTTCTTTGTTTTGTTTGTATGTTATCTATACAGGCAGGGTATTGTACTCCTCTATTCACTAGTTGACAACACTTATACACTCACCACCTGTCTCCTTTCCTTTGTCAGCCTCTCGTATGTCCTTGCTGAACCTGGCAAACAGAGCCTGTTCTTAGGTTCCTGGAATCCGAATGAGAATACTATCCCTTTAAAATCCAAAATGGTTGCCACTAGTAAACATTCAAAAGGGCTGCACCCTCAGTCACTTTAAATATCCAACATGGCCACCTCTTATAAACATTCAAAATGGCTGCACCCTCGGTAACTGAAGTATCCAAAATGGCTGCCACGTGTAAACAATCAAAATGGCTGTGCCCTCCAGACAGCAGGAAGTCCACAGCTCAGGTGTCTTCCTCTTGCTGTTTCCCTTCCTAGTCATAGGTCATCAGAGCAGTTGTCCCTGACCAGGACTGATCTTTAGGTCAATTCTCAGGTCCCAACACCAACTGGAAATACTCAGGCTATTGGTCTTGTCAGAGTAGCTGACAGTCCTCAGCTCCAACCATCTCTGTACTTACTGTTTTCGTTCAGTTTTTTCCACTAGTTGGTGCCTAATCCACTTCTGTATAGTTCCTTTCAAAGCTCAGGGTTACAAAATTATCTTCTGTATCTCTAGCAATTGGTTTTTCTTTTCTTTGTTGAAGAGGTTCTGTGCTACTTCTCTGCCTATTCCTCCATCTTACTGGGAGTCTTAGACTTCTTTCTTGAATATGTTTTTAGTTTTGAGAGACTGAATGGCAAACTTGAATAGTTTCTTCTGAGTTCTGACAGGACATCAACAGGAGACGGCATGGAGAAGGGAATATATTTTGGTAGAAGGTGACATAGAAAGCACTGTTTGAGTGCTGCTTCCATGGGTGTTTATTGTGGATCCAAGTAAAGTAAAATTATTGACAACTTCAATCTTTTCTCCATTTACTGAGATGTTGCTTACTGGTCTAGGTGTGAGGATTTTAGCTTTTTAGATAGAGGTGTAATCCATATTGAAGGCTGTAGTTTTTGATCTTCCTCAGTAAGTGCTTCAAGTCTTCTTCACTTTCAGCAAACAAGGTTGTGTCATCTGTATATCTCAGGTTGTTAATGAATCTTCCTCCAATCCTGATTCCATGTTCTTCTTCATACAGTATAGATTTTCTGATTATTTGCACAGCATACAGACTGAATTAAGTGTGGTGAAATGATACAACTCCAATGCACATGTTTTCTGATTTCAATCCATGCAGTATATGCTTGTTCTATTCAAATGACTGCCTCTTGGTCAATGTACAGGTTCCTCATGAGTGCAAGTAAGTGTTGTGAAATTCCTGTTCTTCACAATGTTATCCATAATTTGCTACACCCAGTCTAATACCTTGCATTGCCAATAAAAACTGGTAAACATCTTTCTGTTATTCTTTACTTTCACCCAAAGTCTGTCTGACATCAGCAATGACTGGTCTCATTCCATGCTGTCTTCTGAATCAGGCTTGAATTTCTGGCAGTTCCCTGAGGATGTACTGATGCAGGCATTATTAAATTATTTTCAGCAATGATATCACTTGATAATTTTTGCATTCTGTTGGATCAATTTTCTTTGGAATGGGCAGGGAAATGGATCTCTTCTATTTGGCTGGCCAAATAGCTATCTTACAAATTCCTTGGCAAAAATGGTTTGAGGGCTTCTAGATTTGCATCCATTTGGTGAAACATATCATTGGGTATTCCATCAATTCATGGAAGCTATTTTTTTTTTTCCAATTCCTAATTCCTTCAGTGCAGCTTGGACTGCTTCTTTCTACACCATTGGTTCCTGAAAAGGTTGAATGTCTAATTCTTTTTGGTACAGTGACTCTGTGTATTCCTTCCATCTTCTTTTGATGTTTCTGTTCATTCAGTAGGAGCTCTCGTGACATAGTGTGTAAGGCATTTGACTGCTAACCAGAAGGCTGGTGGTTCAAACCCACCAACTACTCCTTGGAAGGAAAGTTGGGCAATCTACTTCCATAGTGATATCGCCTTGGAAACCCAAGGCACTGTGAGTTGGATCCAACTCAATGGCAGTGCATTTGGTTTTATTTTGTTGTTGTTGTTCATTCAAGATTTTTCCCATAGAATCCTTCAATATTGCAACTCAAGGCTTGAAGTTTTTCTTTCAACTTGAGAAATGTAGTGAATATTCCTTCCTTTTTGTTTTCTAACTCCATGTCTTTGCACATTTCATTATAATAATTTACTTTGTCCTTTCACACTGCTCTTTGAAATCTTCTGTTTAGCTATTTAATTCATCATTTCTTCCATTTGTTTTAGCTACTCTCCATTTAAGAGCACCTTTCAGAGTATCTTTTAACATCCACTTTTGTTTTCTTCTTTCTTTTTAGTGACCTATTACTTTCTTCATGTATGATATCCTTGATGTCATTGATATCATCTCACAACTCATATGATCTTCAATAGTTGGAGTTCAATGCATCAAATCTATTTTTCATATGGTCTCTAAATTCATTTGGATAGACTCAGTCATATTTCATGGGTTTGTTTTAATTTTCTTCAGCTTGCATATGAGCAATTGATGCTCTTTTCCACAGTTGGCCCTGGCTTTGTTCTGACTGAAGAAAGTGGCTTTCTCTGTTGTCTCTTTCTACAGATGTAGCTGTTTTGATTGCTGTCTATTCCATGTAACAAGGTACATGTGCATAGCTGCCACTGATGTTGCTAATAAAAGACATTTGTCATTAATTAGGTGTTGGTCTTGCAAAATTTTATCCTGCGACCTCTGGAGTTCACTTCCAGGCCCAAATGGTGATTAGGAACCATAGGAACCATAGGGCTTTCTCTAGTCTCAGTTAAACCAATATGGCTGGTCTCTGTTTTATGATTTTAAGTTTTGTTCCACATTTTTCTCACATTCTATGCAGGATCTCCAACACTGATCCCTTGGTAGCTGGGCAATGTCTAGTTCTTCTGGTCTCAGGGTTAAGGAGGCTGAGAGCCACATGGTCTGCTAGTCCCTTGGATTAATTGATTCCCTGAATCTTTGGTTTTCTTCATTCTTCTTTGCTCTGGACAAGGAGAGATCAATTGTTGCATCTCAGAAGGCTGCTTACAAACTTTTAAGACCCCAATCTATACTCACCAAAGTAGGATGTAGAACAATATTTTTGTGTAACACGTTATGCCAAGTCAGCTTACTGTTCTCCACAATCATGGTCCTAAGCCCACAATCCCAACAACCCTCTGGGTTATTGGCTGTGGTTAAGAAGTTATAATTTTGTCTCCTGCAAGCTCTATTTTATACATGGACTTTCTTATAGCACATACAAATAAGTTATGTAGAAATATCATCTGCCACACTTATATATCATCATGGGTATATTCCCATTTGCCTAGACATACCTGATGATTCAGCCTGTCTATCCATGTATCCACATGTAGATTAACATTTGCTATTACTGCTGATGCAGTATTGTGTATGTAAAAGTGTGTATCTTTGTTGTCTGTACCACTTGTGTACTCTCCCATGTCTTCTTTCTCCTTCGTGTTATTGTGTTGGTCACTTGCTTTTGGTATATTGCCTTTCCTTTCACCCAAATCAATACTTGTCTCTTATCTGTCTAGCAATTTTCCCTCCTCACACCTCATCCCTGGTAATGAACAAAGAAAATTTCTCTCCATATGTAAACCTTTCCTTGACTTTTTATAATAGCAGGCTAATTCAATATTTTTCCACATGTGATTGACTTATTTCACTCAATGTAATGTCCTGCAAGTTCACCTACATAATAAGGTGTTTCATGGATTCTACATTATTCTTTAGTGTTGCATAGTTTTCCATTGTGTGCATGTACCATAGTTTGGTTATTCATTCCTCTGTTGATGGACACTTAGGTTGTTTCTGTCGCTTGCTATTGTGAATAGTGCTATGATGAACATGGGTGCACATATGTCTATTCATGTCCTAGTTTTCACTTCTTTAGGATATATGCCTAGTAGTGGGATTGCTGGATCAAATGATATTTCTATTTCCAGACTTTTATGGAATTTCCATACCATTTTCCAAAGTGGTTGGATCATTTTACAGTCTCATCAGTGTATGAGAGTCCCAATCTCTCCACATCCTCACCAGCCTTTGTTATTTTCTGTCTTGTTGAACTTTGCTATTGGTGCTGGGGTGAGACGGTATCTCATGGTTGTTTTACTTTCCACCTCCCTAACAACTAATGATCATGAACATTTCTTTCTTCATGTGTTTATTGGACACCTGAGTTGATAAAGTGTCTGTTCATGTCTTCTGCCATACTTTGAATTAGATTTCTTGTCTTTTTGATGTTGAAGTGTTGGAGTTTCTATAAATTTTAGAGATAAGTCTCCTGTTAGATATGCCATTGCTGAATATATTTTCCCACTCTGTAGCTTCTCTCTTTACACTTTTTGAGAAGTCTTTTGATGCACATAAGAATTTATTTTTCCAAAAGTCCTAATCATCCAGTATATCTTCTTCTGTTTGTACATTTTACTTATGTTTAGTAGTCTACTAATGCCATATATTAGGGCCTATAATTTTGCCCCCATTTTTTCTTTGATGGACTTTATATTATTAGGTTTTTCATTTAAGCCTTTGATCCATCTGGCATCAGTGTTTGTGTATGGTGTGAGGTATAGCTCTTGTATCATATTTTTGCAACTGAATATCTAGTTTTGCCAGCACCATTTCTTAAAGAGACTACTTCTTCCCTGTTTAATGGATTCTGGCCCTTTGTAAAAAATCAATCAACCCTAGGTCGATGAATCTATTTCCGGATTCTCAATTCTGTTCCCCTGGTCTATATGTCTGTCACTGTACCAGTATCAGGCTGTTTTGACTACTGTGGCTATATAGTAGGTTTTGAGATCTCAGAGTGTGAGAACTTCTTTGTTCTTCTTCTTCAGTAGTGCTTTCCTTATCCAAGGGCTCTTTCTTTTCCACATAATGTTGTTGTTGTTGTTATGTGCCGTCGAGTTGGCCCCAACTCATAGCGACCCCTCCTTGGGTTTCCGAGGCAGTATCACTATGGAAGTAGGATTGCCCAACCTTCCTTCCGAGGAGTGGCTGGTGGGTTTGAACCGCCAGCCTTCTGGTTAGCAGTCAAGTGCTTTAGCCACTATGCTACCAGGGCTATATACATTAGTGATTGATTTTTTCATGTCTTTAAAGAATGTTGATGGAATCTAGATCAGGATTGCATTGAATGGATAGATTGCTTTGGGTATTATTGACATTTTCATAATGTTCAGTCTTCCTATCCATGAACAAGGAGCTCTAGTAGCGTAGTTCCTAAGGCACTTGACTGCTAACCAGAAGGCTGATGGATCAAACCCACCAACCACTCCTCAGAAGGAAGATTGGTCAATCTACTTCCATAATGATGCTGCCTCAGAAACCCAAGGAGGGGTCGCTATGAGTCAAAATCAACTCGACGGCACGTAACAACAATAACAACATCCACAAACATGGTATGTTCTTCCATTTATGTGCATTTTTTATAGTTTGTTGAAGTAGTGTTTTACAGTTTTTTGTAGTTTGTAGTCTATAGTCTGTATAACTGTTTTGTGTACCTGATAAGATTTATTGTGAGGTATTTCATCTTTTTGATAGCTATTAGAGATGGTATTGATTTCCTTATTTCCTTTTCAGAGATCTCTTTGCTGGTGTAGAGGAATCCAACTGATTTTTGTATGTTGATCTTGTATCCTGCCATTATGCTAAATCTTTCAATTAGTTCCAGTAGTTTTCTTGCTGAATCTCTTGGGGTTTCTATGTTTAGGATCATATAATCAGCAAATAGGGATAGTTTTATTTCTTCCTTACCAATTTGGATCCCTTTGATTTCCCTTTCTTCCCTTATTGCCTTGGCTAGGACTTCTTACATAATGTTGATTAGAAGTGGTGATAGAGCACCCATTCACAAACGAAATGCTTTCAGTTTCTTTCCATTGAGAATAATGCTGGCTGTTTGTTTTACATGTATGCCCTTTATTATATTGAGGAATTTCCTTCCTATTCCTATTTTTCTGAAAGTTTTTATCAGGAATGGGTGTTGGATTTTATCAAATGCCATTTTTGCACCTTTTGATATGACCACGTGATTCTTTTACTTTATTTTACTTGTGTGATGGATTCATTTATTGTTTTTCTAATGCTGAACCATCCTTGCATATCTGGTATGAATCCTACTTGGTCATGATGTATTATTATAATTATTATTATTATTTGAAATGTTGTTAGATTCTATTGGTTAGGATTTTGTTGAAGATTTTTGAATCTATATTCATGAGTTTGGTCTGTAGTTTTCCTTTCTAGTGGTGTCTTTGCCTGGTTTTGGTATCAAGGTTATGCTTGCTTTGTAAAATAAATTTGGGAGGATTCTGTCTTTTTCTATCTTCTGGAATAGTTTGAGTAGGATTGATGTCAGCTCTTCTCTGAATGTTTGGTAAAATTCTCCATTGAAGCCATGTGGGCCAGGCCTTTTTTTCACTTGCAGTCTTTTTTTTTTTTTTTTAATGACCTGTTCAAGTTCTTCCTTTTTTACAGGTCTGTTCAAGTTTTCTACCTCACTCTGTGTTAGTTTAGGTAGGTAGTATCTTTGTAGAAATCTGCCCATTTCTTCCAGGTTTTCAAATTTGTTAGAGTGAATTCTTTATAGTATCCTGATATTATCATATTTATTTTGGTTGGTTCTGTTGTGACATCACCTCTTTCATTTCTCATTTGTGTTATTTACATCTTCTCCTTCTTTTCCTTTTTTAAGTTTGGCAGTGGTTTGTCAATTTTATAAATCTTTTCAAAGAACCAACTTCTAGTCTTGTTGATTTTTCCTATTGTCTTTGTATTTTCTGTTTCATTTATTTCTGGTACAATCTTTATTATTTCTTTTCTTCCAGAGATTGTAGGCTTTTTTGCAGCTCTTTTTCTATTGTTGTGGATGTTGTGTCAAGGTGTTGTTTTTGGCTCTTTCTTTCTTTCTTTTTTCACGTGTGCTTTTATGGCTATAAATTGCCCTCTGATCATTGCTTTTGCTGTGCCCCAAAGATTTGATATGTTGTGTTTTCATTCTTGTTTGACTCAAAGAATTTTTTATCTTCCCTTTTTATTTCTTCTACTACCCAGTAGTTTTTAAGGAGATATTATTCCATTTCCATATATTCTTTTTCTGTTGTTCTTCCTATTGTTGATTTCTAATGTTATAGCATTGTGATCTGAGAAGATGCTTTGCAGTATGCCAATATTTTTTAATTTGTTGAGACTTGCATTGTGGCTTAACATGTGATCTATCCTGAAGAATGTTCCATATGTGCTGGAAAAGAATGTATATTGTGCTGTTGTTGGGTGAAGTGCACTGCAATTGTCTATAAGGTCAAATTGGTTGATTATATTGTTTAGTTCTTCTGTGTCTTTTTTAGTTCTTCTGTGTCTTTTTTAGTTGTTCTATCTTTCATTGGGGCTCTCTGTAGTTTTCCTTTCTAGTGGTGTCTTTGGCCCAGGTATGATTGGCCCAGGTACTTTTTCATTTTTTGTGTGTGTGT
>NW_006921627.1:15653192-15655447 GCF_000298275.1 Orycteropus afer afer
AAAAAAAATAGAAATACAAAGAGAAAAAGAGAAAGGAAAACCCCACAATATCTGGGGAGGGAGGAATAAGAGAAAAGAGCAAGAGGAAAAAAAGAAAGAAAAAAAAATGCAAAAAGAGAAACAAGGGATAGGAAGAAGAAGAAGGGAACCAGTAAAAGGAAAAAAAATAAAAACAAGAACCAGGGAAGGAAAAGAGAAGAAACATAAACTAAGGGAAAAAAGGAGGAAGAAATAAAGAATAATTCAAAACAAACAAAAACAAAAGTGTTAGGGGGCAGGTCACCCAGGCTCTGTCTGGGTGCCCAGACTGGATGGAATTCCTGCCTATCCAGAAGGTGGGTAGAAGTCGGGGATGGCCACACTTACACTTACTAAGAGGGTGTAGGGTACAAGAATAATAAGAGAAATAGCACACCTATCTAGTTGTCAGCACATTTGCCTGTGCTGTCCTTGACAAACAGAACCTATTCTGAGGTTACTGCCTGGATTGGAACACTGTTTGCACATATTCAAAATATCCAGGGTGCTTGCAAATATTCAAAATGGTTGTGCCCTCAGAACAGCCATCATTTCTTAGTTCTGTTTGTTTCTTTATTTGCTGTTTTCCTTTCCAGTCATCAGTCACCAGTGTGGTTGCCCTTACAGTCCTTGGAAAATAAAATTAATTCTTAGGTTGCTTCCCAGATTGGAATGCCACTTGTAAATATGCAAATTGGCTGTGCTGTCAGGACAGCCAACAGCCTGTAGCTCTGTTTGACTCCTTATTTGCTGTTTTCATTCAAGTTCTTTTACTAGTTGGTATTCAATCCACTTCTTTATCCTTCTCTTCAAAACTCAGGGTTCCAGTATTATCTTCTACATCTGTTTCAATCAGTTCCTCATTTCTTTGTTGCAGAGGGTCTACGTAGCTTGTCTGCCTATTCCATCATCTTGCCTGAAGTTCTTCTTTTTTTTTTTTTTTTTTCAATCCTAAAGCCAGGTATATGTCACCTATGCAGGAAATATTAAGAAAATGTGATATCAGTGACTCCCAGTGAGGGAGGAAAAGTGTTTCCCACTCATCTCCAACCAAGTGAGAGAAACTTTGGGCAGACCATTTATAAAGCATAAGTATGTCCCCAGGAGTATGAATGGAGTGATATCCATTGCTTGACTCTACCTTCAGAAGTCTAAAAATTTCAGACTGAATGGAGTAGCCTGAAGCTGAAAACACAGAAAAGAATGCAAAAGAGTATATCTATTCTCACCAAAGACAGAAGAAAAGTGAAAGTTTTCAAAAACTAGTTGGGCATCCAATATATAGGAAACAAGTTAGGGGTGATTCTGCATAACGTGGATGAACTTGGAGGACATTATGCTGAGTGAAATAAGTCAATCAAAAAGGACAAATATTGTATTAGTCTGTTATTGTAAAAGTTAAGGAAAGTTTTATCTATAGAAGGAAATTTTCTTTGTGGGTTACCAGGGGTGGGAGGGGAGGGAAGGGAATGCTGTTAGATAGATAGAGATAAGTATTGATTTGGGTGAAGAGAAGGGCAATGTACTCAATGTGTGTGACCAATATGGCAGCATTGAAGATGAGAAAGACATAGAGAGGTACATGAGAGGTACAGACAACAAATATGAACCCTTTTGCACATATAGTACTGAGTTGTCAATGAAGGCAAACATGAGTATATGGGTGGATAGATGGGTGGACAGGCTGAACATTTAGGTATGTCTATGAAATGGGGAGTGTATCTAAGAACATATATAGGGTTGGCAGACAATGGTCCTATAAGTTATGTGAATGATCAGAATTCCTAGGAGTATAGTAGAGCTGACAAGGGGCAAGGTTGTGGTCATGGCTTGGTCACAGTCAGCTACCCAGAGGGACCAAGTAGTTGAACCTGTGGGATTAGGACCATAGTTGCAGGGGACATCAAGCTCAAAACACACTATACAAAACATTGTTCCACCTCCTACTTTGGCGAGTAGCCAAACAAAAGACAGGATGTTGATTGTGGATACATACAAAATGAAATCTCTCACAACTTCAATCTTTTCTCATTTATCATTGAGTGTACCTCAAGTAGATACACTCGTTGGAGAGAACAATCATAGGAGAAAGAAGGGCTGCTTATGCACAGGGAGACAGCTCAAGGGGCAGGAGTCCATGGAAAGAGGTAACTGTGGGGAGGAGGTGGGAGGGGAGCTGTTGCATTGTGGTAAACTGTGGTCAATGTCATGAGACAAAGTGTATGTGAACTGCTGTA
>NW_006921627.1:15655767-15669060 GCF_000298275.1 Orycteropus afer afer
GATAGAGGATTTGATGAACTAGAGAAAAAGGAGGAAGTGAATGGCATACCTCCTTCTCTGTAGACTTCCAAGTCTAAAATAGTACAGGCAGCAGGAGCATGGATGAACTACAAGTTTAAGTTTCAATATAAGAGTTTGAAGTTTTGATACTATGTGAGTTTGGATATCCTATTTTTCTAAAAAAACAAACAAACAAACAAACAAAACACTGTTTTTGTTTTGCTTTCATCTCAAATTTTTACTGGGTGTCCTGTATTTCATCTGACAATCCTGCATATGTTGCAACAATTTTTCTTATTTCTTAATTTGTTGAGTGTTCCAGTACTTGTTTTGAGTGTCTTCATGAATTTTCTACTTACATCTTTCTGTGAGCTCTCAGCCACTGCTACAGCCTTAGTACTGAAGACAGAAAAGGAATATGAATAAAAGGAAAAATAAATTGCTTTCTTTTCTACAGTGAAAGGAAAGTAGAGAAAACAGTGGTAGAGAACAGTATGTGTCCAGGGGAACCACTGCATGAAATCACAATGCAAACAGTTTATTTGAGAGGTAAAAGAAGCAGTGGAGTAGAGAAGAATTTAGATAGAGTGTAATATCAAGCAAGTTAACACGTGGAATAACTAGAGCTTAAATTAGCAAGCCACCACCTCTGTCATTTTATAGCACTGTGGTGGTGTGGGTGTTGCTACATTGATAGAAGCTATGCCATTGAAATTACAAATACAAGCAGGATCACTCATGGTGGACAGATTTAAGTAGAGCTTTCACACTAAGAAAGAGTAGCAAGAAAGGCCTGGCAATCTACTTCTGAAAATTAGCCAATAAAATCCTATGGATCAAAACAGAACGTTATCCAATATAGTACTGGATGATGAACTCTGTCTCCCCCCAGGTTTCATGACTCTGAAGGTATCTGTCTTGGAATTGTTGCCCTTGTGCATATCTCTTTGGCTGTCTCTCATCATTTTCCTTGTTTCCATTATAATAACCCACAAAAATATCAGTAAGTATTGGATAATTTTATTGTTCTTTATGTTTGATATTGAAATGCATTTTACAGTTATATTCAATACTGGACTGAAATCAAGATTGATATAGATCATTGGGGGACAGATCATTAATTCATCACACCTCAGATTGTTGTTGTTAGAATCCATTGAGTCAGCTCCAAATTATAGCAACTTTATATACAGCAGAACAAAACACTGCCCAGTCCTGTGCTATCCTTACAATCCTTTCTATCCTTGAGTTCATTGGTGCAGCCACTGTGTCAATCCATCTCATGTTCCCCTTTTTTGCTGACCCTTTACTTTACAAAGCATGAAATCCTTCTCCAGGGAGTGGTCCCTTCTGACAGCATTGAGGTCTTCTGCAGCAGTGCAATATGACATCTGATTTTTTTTTAATGCTGCTTCCAAGGATGTTGATTGTGGATACATACAAAATGAAATCTTTCACAACTTCAATCTTTTCTCATTTATCATGTTTATTGGTTCAGTTTTAAGGATTTTTGTTGTCCTTATGTTGAGATGTAATCCATACTAAAGACTGTGGTCTTTTATCTTCATCAATAAGTGCTTCAAGTCTTCACATTCAGCAAGCAAGGTTGTATCATCTGCATATCTCAGATTGTTAATAAGTCTTTTGCCAATGCTGACGTTGCATTCTTCTTCATATAGTCTAGTTTTCAGATTACTTGCTCAGCATACAGATTGAATAAGTATGGTGAAAGGATATAACCCTAATGTACATCCTTTCTGATTTTAAATCACACAGTATCACCTTGTCCTATTTGAACCACTGCCTCTTGGTCTACATACAGGTTCTTCATGAGCACAATTAAGTGTTCTAGAATTCCCAGTCTTTGTTATGAGCCACAAACAATTTTTTATGAGCCACACAGTCCAATACCTTTGTGTAGTCAATAAAACACAGGCAAATATCTTTCTATTATTCTTAACTTTCAGCCAAGATCTATCTGAATCAGCAATGATATCCTTTGTTCTATATCCTTGTCTGAATCCAGTTTCAATTTATGGAAGTTCCCAGTCAATATATTGCTGCAATAGCTTTTGAATTATCTTCAGCAAAATTTTACTTGTGTGTAATATTAATGATATCATTCGATACTTTCCACATTCTGTTGGATCACCTTTCTTTTGAATGGGCACAAGTAAAGATCTCTTTCAGTCAATTGCCCAAGTAGTTGTCTTCAAAATTACTTGGTATAGATAAGTGCGTGCCTCCAGTACTGCATCCATTTGTTGAAACATCTCAATGGGTATTCTGTCAATTCCTGGAGGCTTGTTTTTCACCACTTTCTTCAGAGCAGTTTATTGGTTCTTGAGAGACAACACACGAAAAGACTTATGTACACCTATGTTCATTGCAGCACAATTCACTATAGTAAAGAGACAGAGACAACCTAAATGCCCATCAACAGATGAATGGATAACCAAATTATGGCACATGAACACAATGGAATATTACGCTACATTAAAGAACAATGAGGGATACCCGAATCATCTCACAACATGCTTGAGCCTGGAGGAAATTATGCTGAGTGAAATAAGTTGATTGTGGAAGGACAAGTACTGTATGAGCCCATTATTGTAAAAAGACAAAGAAGGGTTTGCTTGTGAAAGGGGACTCACGTTGTAGATAACTGGGGTGAGAAGAGAAGGGGAAGGATTAGTTTCAGGCTAGTTAGGACCCACACGCTGACGTGCGTAAGGGAGAGGGATATATGGAAAGAGTCTGAGAGCACCATGATACATTAGGAAAAGGAAGGACACTGAATTGTGCACATAGGAGACAGACGATAGATGCTAATACCAACCAGTATGCTCATAATACTGCATTACCATTAATACAAAACACCAGGCTACAGATAAACACATAAACACCTGAGAGAATCACATGGGGGTCAGTGAACAGGAGTATACTCTAAACCAAGAATAGATTCAGCACAGGCTAATCTTGTACAGATACCAGTGATACAAAATACCTGCAATCCTTGCAGAAACAATAGAAGACAGACACAGAGCAACCTCTCACAGACACCCAGACACACGGAAGAGGGATCCAATGGATCTACCATCTCAGGACCATAGTACTGAGGGACACAAGACTCAATTGGCACAACAAAATACATAAAAGCCTTCTTCTTCATCCTACATTGGTGAGTAGCGACTGGGGTCTTAAAAGCTTTTAAGTGACCATCTAAGATGTACCTAATGGTGTCCTAGCATTGGAAGTGAAGAAGACTGCAAAAAAAAAAAAAAAAAAAAAAAGCAAGGGCATTTGTAAGCAATCAACCATAGGACATGATGGTCCTCGAGACCAGAAGAACTAGAAGGTGCCAGGCTACCAATGCCAACCACTCAGGAAAGGATCAAATCTGGAGATCCTGGATAGAGTGGGAGGGAAAATGTGGAACAAAATCCAAAAACTCAATAATGACCAGAATTACTGGTTGGATGGAGTCTGGTGAGACTCCCAATACTATGATCCTGGAATGCATTCCGCATCTGGAATAAAGCTCACTCAGGGGCTGGCTCTCAGCCCAATAGTTAACAAGATGTACATGCAAAGCACTCAACCCAGGGTGACACACCCATATCCTCTATGAAAATACATCCCTTGGAACAATAGACCACGGAGCACCAGAGGGGCAACATTCACACGGAGGGAATGCAGGACAGACAGGAGTGCATAGCTATGAGGGGTGTGGGGGGAAGGTTCCTGGGCATGGAAGGGAGGAGACTGGGTTAGGGTTGGGGATGGTAAAAGGGGAATGAAACTAAATGTACATGTAACATTGAATGTAAAACAAACTCTTAAAAAAAAAAAAAAACTTTGGTTATTGATCACCATCTACTTCCTGACCATTGGACAATTCTTTTTTGGTACAGTGACTGTGTATTCCTTTCATCTTCTTTTGATGCTTCCTTCATCATTCAATATTTTGCCATAATATCCTTCAATACTGCAAGTCAAATTTTGAACTTTTTCTTCAGTTCTTTAATCCTGAGAAATGGTGAGCAACCCCTTCTCTTTTTGTTTTCTCTATTTACAAGAGCACCTACATTAATAAAAATTTAGGAATAAATGTATTCAGGGAGGTGAAATTCCTGTACACTGACAACTATAAAACACTACTGAAGGAAATTAAAAATCTAAATAAATCCACTAAAACATTTCCACCATGAGTGACCTTGCAGGTTTTTTAAATACTGGTGGCTTAGCTTCCAGCCTCATAGCAACATGCAAGCCACCAACTGCAAGAACAACAATCTGAGAGATGAGGAGTGGCACTTGATTACATGGAGTTTGACTCTAACTTTCTATATTGTGCATGACTAACTAAGCCTTCTAAAATATTTGCTAATTCCAGCTCATCACATCCAACCAGAGTCATGTTTTGTGAAGTATCAAGATGATCTAATTCTCTGTGGATTAAATATGGTGGAAAGTTGAGGAATCATATAGTACTGAGATAAAATATCAGGAGATACGTTTATTGACTTCAATAAATATTTTACATCTGAAACAGTATATGATTAATTTTAGCATAATTTACACTATACTATAGTGTATAGCCATTCTCCAAGATTCATCTTATTTCTGTATAGTCCAATCAGGTAAGTTAACAGGGATAAATTAGGTAACACATTCCTTTAACTTCCTAGTTTTCAATTATGACAGTAATCTGCTAATACCCATATATGTGGTATTCCTTCAGTTTGTTTGGGTAGTTTCCCCCAACTTCCACCATACAAAGTCATTGAAATAAATGTTCCTAAGTTCCTTTGGAGAAGATTTGGAAGGCTATTTATTATACATTCTTACAGAAATGCTGCAGTATCCTTCCTCAGTGGACCCAGTTTTCCTTTCAATCACAGAACTATGGGTCTGTGAATTGGCTTAAATCAGGAAACAGGATGGGAGGCTGTAATTCTCAATTGTGGCAACTTAATAAGGTTTTTGAACACCAGACAAAAATATTTTTCTGTTATATATGTTCTGGTGGTACAGTGGTTAAAGAATTCAGCTGCTAATCAAAAGGTTAGCAGTTCAAACCCGTCAGCCACTTTGTGGGGGAAAGATGAGGAAGTCTGCTTCTACAAAGATTTATAGCTTTGGAAGTCCTGTGGGGGAAGTTCTACTCTGTCCCAGAGGGTTAGTATGAGTTAGAATTTACTGGATGGCAGTAGGTGGCTCCAGCGTCTAAAACAAGGGGGGGAATAAAAAGGTAGCTTTGGAACTCAAAGGCAACAAATTGATAACTAACATATGGTGTATTTAATTATAAAAATTTCTAAGTATATTTAAAACTTCTTGTGTGTTTTTCATTAAAATTCAAGCCAAACTCAAACCCACTGCCGTGGAGTCGTATCCCACTCATAGAGACCCATTCCTTCCTGGGTTTCCAAGGTGGTATCACTATGGAAGTAGGTTGCCCAACCTGCCTTCCGAGGAGTGGCTGGTGGGTTTGAACCGCCAGCCTTCTGGTTAGCAGTCAAATGCCTTAGAGGCTATGCTCCCAGAGCTCCTGTTACTTAAAATACATATGGTTTGCATTCAAGTATATGGGGAATTTTCACATATGTCAATGCCATTATTCTTAGGGCAATTAGGCTATAGTTCTAGAATGTTGCTGGAATATTACATATTACTTTATATTTCTTGAGAATTGATCTTTCATCCAGTATATTTATAAAATTTTTAAATATTTTAGTTTCCTGAGAAAATGTGTACTCTTTAATTAATTATGTAGAATTTCTCTAGGTTGATTAGATTACGTGGTTAGTCTTTTTTTTTTTTTTTTTGCCCCCTCAGCTGCTTGATCAATGCAATGTGTTGAAATCTTTTACAACAGTGATCATAGTTTGTATGCTCTCTGTACTTGTACTATTTTGTCCATTCTACATACCAATGCTATTTTACTAAGTGTATACACATTTTCCTTTTTACATTTTCCTGTTGAATTGAACCTTATTGGTTCTGTCATTTTATTTTTATGTTTATTTTGTCTATTATTATAGTTAGTTACATTGATAACTTTTTTAGCTCATATTGGCATGATATCTTCTTTCATTTCTTTATATTTAACATTTAGGACCAAGCCGTGTTTTGTTCTGTTGTACACAGGGTCGCTATGAGTTGGAGCTCACTCAAAGGCACCTAATATCAGCAACAACAACAACAAAGTTTCAGATGTCTCTTCTAAGTTTTTCTTTTTTCCCCGAATATAATGAGTCTCTTCAGGAATAGCAAAACATCTCCCTACCTCTCCATGAAGACCAATATATAGCATATGTGTTATAGATCTTTTGGGGAGGATGAATTATCCGCCATTTGTCTTCAGCCACTAAGGATTACCAGCTCTATGGCTACCTGAGCTCTGGTAGCATAGTGGCTAAAGCACTTGACTGCTAACCAGAAGGCTGGTGGTTCAAACCCACCAGCCACTCCTCGGAAGGAAGGTTGGGCAATCCTACTTCCGTAGTGATACTGCCTCGGAAACCCAAGGAGGGGTCGCTATGAGTTAGGGCCGACTCGACGGCACATAACAACAACAACAACAACATGGCTACCTTTATTCTCCATATTACTACATGGGTAGTTGATTTACTTAAAAATAAATAGTCTTAATTTTCCTCACAAAGATCTCAATTTCAAGTAGGTCTAATGGGGCCTCAGAATACAGATCACTTACCTCAGACTAGCTGTATCAAAGAAAGTGCTATTTTTTTCATCTCCCAGAGCATGGTATTTTCTTTAACAAAATTTGTGCTCAGACCTATCTGTGATCTGTTAAAAAAGGAATCCTGTCTTTGTATCACCCCTTAACTTGGTCCAGTCTTTATAGAATTTGTTTTGTGCTCCTAGGTTATAAGAGTTTATGTATATAATACATATTTATATCTGCTTAAGTGATAGGATAATATCCATACACCTATGAGAAAGACCAGTTACTACCACTATTATTCAAATTCACACAACCACTAAAGCCAAAGATAAAGAAATTGAAGATTTTTACCAACTTTGGCAGTCTGGAATTGAGCACACATGTAATTAAGATGTATTTATAATTACTGGTGATTGGAATGTAAAATTTGGAAATGAAAAATCATTGGTAGTTGGAAAATATGGACTTGGTAAAGTAAATAATACCGGAGATCGCATGATGGAATTTTGCACAATCAACAACTTATTCATTGCAAATATCTTTTTTTTAAACAACATTAATGGTGATTATACATTTGAACCTTGTCAGATGGAATATAGAAGAATCAAATAAACTACATCTGTGGAAAGAGACAATGGAGAAGCTCAACATCATCAGTCAGAACAAGACTGGGGACTAAATGTGAAATAGACTATCAATTTCTCATATACAAGTGCAAGTTGAAGCTGAAGGAAATTAAAGCAAGTCCATAAGAGCAAATTAGGGCATTGAACATATTCCATCTGAATTTACAAAGCAACTAAGGAATATATTTGATGCACTGAATACGAGTGACTGAAGACCAGATGAGTTGTGGGATGACATCAAGGACATTGTACATTATTAAAAACACAGGAAAGGAAAGAAGAACAAAAATATATCTCAGAAGAGACTCTATAACTTGCTTTTCAATTGCAAGTAGATAAAGCAAATAGAAGAAAGTATGAAGTAAAAGCTGAACAGATTTCAAAGGGCAGCTCAAGAAGACAAAGTAAATTACTATAATGAAATGTGCAAAGACCTGGGGTTGGAAAATTAAAGGGGAAGAATATGCCTAGCATTTCTCAAACTGAAGGAACTGAAGAAAAAATTCAAGTCTTGAGTTGAAATATTGAATAATTCTATGGGCAAAATATTTAATTATGCAGGAAGCACCAAAGGAAAATTGAAGGAATGCACAGAGTCACTGTACCAAAAAACAATTTGTCAACATTCAGTCATTTCAGGAGGTAGTATATGATCAAGAACTGATGGTTTTGAAGGAAGAAGCCCAAGCTGCACTGAAGGAATTGGCATAAAAGAGGCCCCAGGAATGGACAGAATATCCATTGAGATGTTTTAACAAAGGATACAACACTGGAAGCTCTCACTTGTTTATGTCAAGGAATTTGCAAGACAGCTACCTGGCTAAACAACTAGAAAAGATCCCTACCTCCATCCTTTCCAAAGAAAGGTGATCCAACAGAATGTGAAATTGCACAAAAATATCATCCACAAGTAAAAACTTGAAGATAATTCAAACACAATTGAAGCAGTACATCAACAGGGAACTGCCAGACATTCAAGGCTTTTCAGAAGAGGATGCAGAACAATGGACATCATTGCCAATGTCAAGTGGATCTTGGCTGAAAGCAAGGAATACCAGAAAGATGTTTACCTATGCTTACCTGTGTTCTATTGATTATTCAAAGGCATCTGATTGTTTGGATTGTAACAAATTTTGGATAACATTGTGAAGAATAGGAATTCCAGAATACTTAATAGTACTCATGAGGAACTGGTACGTACTACAAGAGGTGTACTTAGAAGAGAACAAGAGGATATTGAGTGGTTTAAAATTAGGAAAGGTGTGAGTCAAGGTTGTATTCTTTCACCATACTTATTGAATCTGTATGCTGAGTTCATAATCCAAGAACATGGAGCATATGAAGAAGAACGCAGCATCATGATTGGAGGAAGACTCATTAACAGTCTGAGATATGAAAATGACACACCTTTGTTTGCTGAATGAAAGTGAAGAAGACTTTAAGCACTTACTGAGGAAGATCAAAGACTACAGCCTTCAGTACAGATTATCTCAACATAAAATAAAAATCCATGCAACTGGACCAGTAAGCAACATCATGATAAATGGAGAAAAGATTGAAGTTGTCAAGGATTTCGTTTTATTTGATCCACAATCAACATCAATGGAAGCAACAGTCAAGATATCAAATGATCTATTGTATTGGGCAAATCTGCTGCAAAAGACCTCTTCAAAGTGTTGAAGAATGAAAATATCACTTTGAAGACTAAAGTGTACCTGATCCAAGTCATGATATTTTCAATAGCCTCCTATGCATGTACCAAAACTCCCCCAAAAAACAAACTCACTGCCATCGAGTCAGATGCTACTAATAGCAACCCCTAATCTTCCTTCTGAGGAGTGGCTGGTGGGTTTGAATCATCAGCCTTGCTGGATAGTGAATAAGGAAGACCTCAGAAGAATTGATGCATTTGAATTGTGGTGTTGGTGAAGGATATTGAATGTACGATGGTACTCTGGTCATGTGTCAGAAGGGAGCACTCCGTTGAGAAGGATATCATGCTGGGTGAAGTAGAAGGTCAGAAAAAGAGGGAAGACCATCAAAAGGTGGATTCACACAGTGGTCGTGATGATGGGCTTGGCATGGCAGTGACTGGAATGATGGCACAAGACAGGGTAGTGTTTCATTCTGACTCGATGGCAAACAGCAACAACAACGTGCATGAAACCAACTTGACAGTACCTAACAACAACATATATATACAGGCACATACACATATAAATATATATAATTTCTTATTATTCTCAATGTTATTATTAGAATTTTTCTGGAAGAGGTTCGTGATCAGTGACATGTGTACTATGTCATCACAAATAAGAATTTTCCATGTTGAAAATTTAACCAAGGAACTTAAGGCCTTAATCATTATTTATTGGCCCAACTGTTGATGTCACATTTTTCTGAAAGATAACATTTTTAACTTATAAATTTGTCTTTAATGCATAGTACCTGATCTCTAATCTAGTATTACCATTAATCAGTTGCCACTGAGTTGATTCCAACTCATAGAACCCACATGTGTGCACAGTGGAATTGTGGGTTTTTCTATGGCTGATTTCTTGGCAGTAAGTCACCAGACATTTCTTTGAGGGGCCTCTTTGCGGGTTTGAATTGTGAACCTTTAGATTAATAACCAAACATTTAACTATTTGCCACTGTTATGAAGAACTTTAGAAAAAAATCACTGAAAATGGTTAGAAGGAAGTATAATTTGAAGAATCTTATGCACTAACACTATTCTAAATTATATTAGATAAGGGGGTGGGTGAGCTAATCATGGAAGTAAGGAATGTAAAAAAAGTGGAGAACACAAAGCATATGACAGAGTGTTTGACATTATATATTTATTGATTGAAACAAGTAACTTGGACACCCTTGACACTCTGATCATTAATTCAAATTTACTGTAGACAATTCAAACATAAAACAAAAAACAAAAACAAAAACAAAACAAAAAAACCTTACTGTCATCGAGTCAGATCTGACTCATAGTGACCCCTCCTTGGGTTTCTGAGGTGGTATCAATACAGAAGTAGATTGCCCCATCTTCCTTCCAAGGAGTAGCTTGTGTGTTTGAACCTCCAGCCTTCTGGTCAGCTGTCAAATGCCTTAGGCACAGTTGTTGTTGTTGTTATGTGCCGTGGAGTCGCCCTGACTCATAGTGACCCCTCCTTAGGTTGTTGAGGCAGTATCACTATGGAAGTAGATTGCCCAACCTTCCTTCCCAGGAGTGGCTGGTGGGTTTGAACTGCCAGCCTTCTGGTTAGCAGTCAAGTGCCTTAGGCACTACTTTACCAGAGCTCCCAATGTAAACAATACACATGTTCATTATGATTATTGTACACAAAAAAAGAAAATTTATGCATTAGAAATTGGTCAATACAGTAAAGATTGAAAGTACACTAACTATTAATGTTCCAGGGGAAGAGAGTAATTAGTACAATTATTTTGCCTCAGCTAATACTTTGTAAGGAGCTCTGGTAGCATAATGGCTAAAGCACTTGACTGCTAACCAGAAGGCTGGTGGTTCAAACCCACCAGCCACTCCTTGGAAAGAAGGTTGGGCAATCCTACTTTTGTAGTGATACTGCCTCAGAAACCCAAGGAGGGGTCGCTATGAGTCGGGGCTGACTCGACGGCACATAACAACAACAACAACAACAACAATACTTTGTAATTGAAAGCAACTATAGACAGCATGTATCTCCTGGGCTATATAAATGGAATAAAGATGTTGTAAGACTAAATTTCTGCCTTTTTCTTAACATTTACTTTCTCAAATTTTCTCTTCATTTGCTGAGTTCAAGGAACCTAAATTCATACCTTATGTTGCAGGTACTGATGAGCATAAATACGTGTTTTCTATTCAGAAGACAGGAACATGAAGTTGATTTTTTCTCCCTGCTTTTCCTACAAGGAAAAAGATAAATACCAACATTATAGAAAATCAGAGAAAATTAAATCCAAGAACATATTTTTTAAATAAATCATGACCAGTTGGGGTTTACAGTAATATCAGGTTGATTTAATATTTTGATAGGGAAAAAAAAGTAGTAGAGAGAAAAACAAAATAATCATTTTCATTAATGTCAAAGCATTTGATGAAATTCAACAACCAATCATAATAAAACCTTTCAGGAAACTAGAAGCATAAGATTTTCCTAATCTAATAAAAATTGTCGACCTTAAAATAAACAAATGAACAAAAACAAATACAGCCAGCAACAACAACAAAAAGCCCTAAAGCTAATATCATACAACTTCTGGTAAAATAATGATGAATTCTGAACAAGATAAAGATGACTTTTATCAATTCTTGTGTTTAACAATCTTCACTGTCTACTGAAAATTCTAGCTAGTGGAATAAGGTAAGAAAAAGTTTAAAAACATAAAAATGGGAAAGGGTATAATAAGATATTTTTACTTGTAAATGTTATAATTGTGTGCATTAAAAAGTCCAATAGAATCTATGAAATATTAGATTACATAAATTCATTTATCAACATCATTGGATAAAATTTCTACTCAAAATCAATCATATTTCTATATACCTGAGCAGAAAAAAGGAATCAAAATTTGAAAAACAATTCCATTTATAACAGCATCCAAAACTTAAAATAGTAATAAATAGAATAAAATGAGATAAACCTCTGTATGGAAAATTACATACAATCTGTACTTATTGCCTTACCCAGAGCAACCTCCTTCCTAAAGATGTCACTATCCAATGGCAGGTAAGTGTGGGACTATAAAGGCCTTGTGTCTCCTTGTCCCAACAAGGGCCAATTATGAAAGGCAATCACAGCACGAGAATTTCTCATAAACCAAAACACAATTGCTGATGAATCAATTGCAACTCATGTGACTCTATGAGTTAGTTGTAAAGAAGAACTGTGTTCTGAAAAGTTTCTAAAACTGTGACTTTTCAGAAGCAGATGGCCAGGCTTTTTTTACGAGGCAACTCTGGGTGGGTTCCAACCATCAACCTTTCCATTAGCAGTAGAGTGCTTAACTGTTTGCAACACCCAGGATGACTAGAATTCCCAATATCAAACCCAAACCTACCGCCTTCCAGTCCACTCTGACTCATAGCAACTCTATAGGACACAGTAGAACTGCCCCATAGAATTTCCACTAGAGGCAGTTAAATAATTAAGAATTTATCATTTATCATTTCTCCTGTGCAAGTATGCTTTCTTTCCTTCTCTTGCATTAGTAATTAAGCCCAGGCACACTCCACAATAAACCTCCAGCAAGCTCATTGCCATCTAACTGCTTCTCAGGGAACCAAATCTTTGATAGTGGGTAGGAAGACTGACACAAGAAAATACTTGAATCACCTGCTTCCCAGCTGGCAATGAACACCCTGTTACTGGAAGCAGTGGGGACAATATTACCCAGGCACAAAATTATAGTATGATTGTGAAAAATTTCACAAGTGCCAAACCAGGATGGTGAAACAATGGAGAGTAATGTGCTATTGTTGGTTGATCTTGAGCCAATATTGATTCACGTGACAGAGTACAATTTTCCCATAGTGTTTCCTAGGGTATATTCATTAAGAAAGCAGATAGATCATCATGATTTTCTCCCGTGGAGCTGTTGGGTGGGTTCCCAGTGCCAAACTTTCAGTTATCAGGCAAGCACATAATCATTGCACCACCAGGGTATTTGAGGATTGTAGGAGGGGAGGAGATAAAAACTATAAAGACAATGGAATTATTAGTTGTTTCTAAGCTCAATTAAGGGAGCTTTGGTGGCGTAGTGCCTAAGGCATTTGACTGTTAACCAGAATACTGGTGGTTCAAACCCACCAGCCACTCCTCAGAAGGAAGATTGGGCAATCCACTTCCATAGAGACACTGCCTCACAAACCCAAGGAGGGGTCGCTATGAGTTGGAAACAACTTGTCGGCAGTTAAGTTTGGTTTTGGTTTGGGTAAGCTCAATTAAAGGAAGACTGAAAAAACCAAAG